>NW_014562572.1:91114-143263 GCF_001313825.1 Dinoponera quadriceps | reverse complement strand
GGGGGGGGGGGGGGTGGCATGCTTTTCATCGGTCCGCCGCCATCCAGTCGTCTTGACGATGGAACCCGCGTCGAAGCGGAGCCGAGCGTGACACACTCCTATTTCGGAACGTTTCATAATTGAGACCGCGCGCGCGCGGAAGCAGCGAGGGATCGATAGCGTTTTTTTTTCTTTCTTCTTTTTCGGGGTAGGAACCCAGACGTGTTCAAGGTAGCAGGGGACGGGACGCGAAGGGTTCGTGTGACACGTCAACCCGTGGTATATAGCGAAGAGGGTGCGCAGACCCAGAAGCGGGGTATGGCGGGGGGTCGCCTAGGGAGGGCTTGCTTTTCGACAAAGAGACGACGACGTTTTTTTATAATTGCGTTTTTAATTTGATGGATTCTTTGATGCGTTTCGCCGTCCTTTCCCCCGCGGCGAGGGAGAGAGCCGGCGCGAGGAGGATGGGGAGATCTCGCGCGTGGTTGTGTGCGAACGAGTGTGAAAGAGGACGGCCGACCGAGACACACGACGAGAGCTTTCCCGGCACGACACCCCATCCACCTCCCTCGCTCTTTCGCAATCTGTGCAACGCGCACATCTTCGCAGTGTACCGAGAAACAGTTCTCTCTACCTGCTCTACCTACTATAGCACGATGTGAACGCCCGATGTCATTCATTGTCCGGACCGCCGTTTTTCGTTCAGAACATTCTAAATTTACGACGTCATTCCCCCCCCGCCTATGACATTTATATATCAGCTCTTCTCTTTTCACGAGTTGATGTTCCAGACGTGCCAAGATGGAATATAAATTTGTCGACGAAATTTGAGATCTCTTCGACTCGAGAGAAATAGTACGCGCGCTTAATTGCAGTTTCAATGTATTTTGTTCCGTTAATTTTGCGAGGACAAATGAATTCATCGAAATTGGCGATCGGGTGAGATACCACGTGACCTATGGAACAAGAGTATAATACGACGTTGCGTGGAAACGAATGACGAGAAAGTTACGACTTTCACATCCTACGTTAGCATCTCCGCGAAAAAAAAAGAAACAGCGAATTTCTTATCGAGATAAATGAGCGAGTTGCGCGGTCAGACGATGATCAGAGCGCGTGATTCTTTCTTGCGAATTAATATTGTCTTCACGATTCAAAAAGCAATTTTGTTGCACAGTCGTTAACGTAGTAACGTATGCATCTCGACGTGTTTATGGAACGCTGACTGCGAGTAACATTAACGATCGCGAAAAATTCTGCAAAAAGTTACAACAACGCATTATATTGCTGCGTGGTGCACGGAAGCGCGAAACGCGATACGCTAATATTAGATAAAAGTAATTATTTAATACCCCGAAATTAATAGCACGCGAAAAAGTACTAAACCCGCGCAAACAGCGTGATATGATAGCTTAATAAAAATCCCGTTGATACGAGTTCCCGAGCAATGGTGCTTCCTCTCTCTCTCTCGTCAAACCATAATTAATTTTATCCGATGTGCATTATCCCGCGACGGCGCGTGCGCACGTGTATTTAGCTGAACGACGTGCCGGAGTCTCGCTCGTTTTCAAATTCTCTCGGATAGTACGCGGGTGAAACGAAGCGATTTTTATTGCATTTCGCAACTCGGTACCGCGGCTGGAAATTGCGCCCAACGAAACATTTTGTTTCACAGTGTTTTTTCCCCTTCTCTTTTTTTTCATCGTTCCTCTTTCGTCGCTCTCTGTTCCTCCCTCGGTCCTACTCTCTTTTTCACTCGCTCGCTCTTTCGTTCTCTCTTTCGCGTATGTCCACACTCTCGCTCGACTTGTACGATACTTTTCGCAATATTTGCTCGAGCAAATAATTTCCATCCTGCCGTCGATCTCCTGCTTGCGCGATTGACTCCAAAATTGATACAATTATATCACGGCGGCGAAAACTTTTTAATCCATTAGCGATTCGATAGCGCGTCATTTTTACGCGAGTATTAATTAAAGTCCCGGCCGTATTCGTTTGTCATTCGCGGCGACACGACAATGATGAAAATATCGATGTCGAGCGCGCGTGGGATTCCGACAAATGCAGTCACGGCGCGCATCACGGCCGATCGATTCGGCGGGTCGCTTTTTTCTGACACGTGTCACGATTTCGTGTATCGCGTAACTAATTTGAGATAATCATCAGCAATTACGGGCAGTGTCTGTTACAAGCTCGTCCCCTTGAAAACAATTGGCGGTTAATGTCGTAACACGTATCGCTCTTGAAAAATGCACCGATACTTAATTTGCGCCATTAGACACGAGGCGATTAAAAATGTACCAATATCCGAGCGAGAGTTTGGATGTATTGGCAAATCTGTCCGCGATATTCCATCCGCCGTTCCGCGGCTGTTACGGATGGATATCGTGCTAAAATCGTTGCGCATTAATTTATCGCTGATTTTGTTTTTACTCGGAAAACAAGTTCCAGCGTAGATCGGCATTAAATTGTCATAAAAGTATCGATTGAATTTGAACGATGCGCGTATCGTCCGTGCGTGTCCTCTGCAAATTCGCGTGTTTACAATGTATCGAGATAATGATATTAAGCGCCGTGACAATTTTCCCTCTGTTTGAGAAGCACAAGGGCTCCGTGAAAATGAAAGGAAAAGAAATAGCAAAAAGAAAAATAAATCAACTCGATAGCGGTTTACTGCTGTAATGGCATTTCGATTGCGCTCTGCTTCCACGACTCTGCGATTTATTCGCAGGACGAGAAGAATACCGTCAGCTCCGTCGTGATTCAATTTCGCGAGTGTTAGCGTCGTAATCTGCGTCGTGTCCTTTCGGAGTTAACTCGCAGAGTGGAAAAGTTTTTTCCCCCGTTCGCGCGTTTGCAATTAAATTGCACGAGAGGCAGTATGGCGCCGCCGGTGACTCAGCGCCGGGAGCGCAGCGAAGGAATTAGGAAGGAGTCTTCCTTGCGTCGCGTGCTGCGACCAAAATTCGCACGCTTTTGTACGAAAGGGGGAAGTGTGCTTGTGAGAGAGTCGAAAGAAAGGCAGGGGGAGGAAATTTAGTAGACGTCCAAAGTATAGTAATCCGCGGAGATGTATCTAAGAGAGAGGGAGTGAGGAAATTCTGTGCATTGGTGGCGGCGGCGGTGGTTTAGGGTGGAAGCAGCGGGAGGAGAGGAACGAACTGTTGCTTCGGCCGAGAGAGTGAACTATGCCGCGCTCCCAACGTAGGATTCTCGAGAGCCTCCAAACAGGATTTAAGCCTCTTCCGCCAAGACTTGCCTCTCCGGTGGTATTCCTTGCGTCCGGCCTTCTCGCTCCTTCCTTACTATACTCTTCTCCACGTGTTACACACGATTATTCATGCTGAATTCTTAAGTGGAGAGAAAAGTAGCTTTCGAGGAAAAAATGATATCAAAAGTCATATTTATTCGTATTTTTCTCCCAGTGTACGGGAAAGAAGCATCGTTTCCTAATCGTCTATTCCGGTTTGATCAAGCCTCGTACGATACTATGTTAACGAAGAGAGCGGCGCAAGAGGAAGAACGTACATCGAGCGGCAGTCGGTCAGCTGCTATGAACGATCCTCTCTTACTCAAGAGAAGACGTGCGCGGGTGGGGAGAGTATCTCTCCGCTTACTCTCTGACCCGGGGATTTCTCTCTCTCTCTCGGTTTCCGTGAGTGACGCTACGTACGCACCGAGAAGATGCGCTTTCTTAAAGAAGATAGTCACGCGTGAATGTAGGACGTACTATCTCCGTCCGCCCAGATCAATTTATTATAACATATAAATTCCACGGCACAATGTCGTTATTCGCCTCCTTCCGTATAAGTTAATAACGCCGCGTTAATCCGGCTGTCTGACGAAATGTGTTATCTCTCCTCTCGGCGATTCTTATCAGCGCGGCTCTGCCTTTGGCAACAAGTTGCACCCGGGTCTATAGAATACCTCTGTAAATAATCGCCGCCGTCCCTCCCGGAGAAATCCTTTGAGATTTTGCACGTCGCGGTAATATTGTAAGTGTACCGCGCAACTTTAGCCTCGATGTTTATTCCTGCGCGTCTCCGCTAGTGTTTGCAATATTAACGAGCGGTTTAACCCTGGCTGACTAAATAAGCTCTTCTCCTCGGTGCCGGTGGTGCTATCTACAGATAGCGATGCCTACGTTACCAGTGACTCTCCGCACAATATCGCGTTAATCCCACGTTTCTTTTCCTCGGGTGCAAAAGAGTTTTCGCACTTACAGTATAACAGCGTCATAAAGAAGAGAGGCATCACAGACGAATAAGTTTAAACGGAACGTAGAGCCCGCTCTCTATCGATCGGCGAATATATATATACGCAGTCCTTTGTACTCTCACATAGCGTTACTTAGACGCGGCGTGCAGTCGATGTAAATAAGTAGCAACAAAAGGGTGGTAAAACACATCGTCGACCATTGAGAGGTGCGAACTAATCCGCATAATATCGCTCGTTTCGCGAGGCTGGCCCCCTCGTGCAACAAAGGGGTAAGTGGGTTTCGCTAATGGCGCGAGGGTTCGCCAAAGCCGACCTATCGTTCGCTCTCTCGGCGTTTCGCTTGATAATCTTTTCTCTCTCATGAGGTTTCGTCGCGAATACACATTGTGGAGGAAAAAAGACGCCGTGACGTGGATTTGGTCGGTCTTGCGAATATTTGATTAGCTCTTGAATGACCAGCGAGGCAAGATTGTGCTGCGAGTCGCATACGTTCTCGAATGAGACGGGCGCTAAAACCGCCGGGATACGGCGAATAGAAGCGAATACGCGCGCGAGTACGTGCTTGGACCAGAGAGGGTAACGTCGGGAATATGAGGAAGCGCAGAGAAAGGCCGAGAGAGAAAGAAGGGGTGGCGCCGCTAAGGGAGACGGGGATGGAGAAGGAGAGAGGAAGGACGTAAAACAAAGTAACGACGAAATGCACTTCCCCCCCCCGGGTCCATCCCCCTCGGCCACCCTCACTCGGCGTTCACCCGGAGGGAAACGTCGAACGAAACGTTAAAAACCGAGAAGAGGAATGAGAGGGCGGCGGTCGGTAGAGGGAGGGTGTGCTAGGTGGTGGCTCGTCGGTTCGTGGGCCCCCGTGGAGGTGCGAGGCGGAGGTTGGATGAGAGGGTGGGTTTGCTGTGGCAGGCGGGCCACCCTGGGAGGTTGGCGGGAGGTTATGACAGCCGAGGTATTGAGCGGATCCTTCGTTAAAAAAACGAGAAGCACCGCGCTGAGGCGTGCGGCAGGGAGAAAGAGACGGCGGAAAGGGAGAGTGAGCGAGAGAGGGTGAGAGCAAAGGGAGAGCGGCGGCTAGGCGGGAGAAAGACGGAGGGAAGAGAAAGAGGTTGCGGGGGGAGAGTGCACGGCGGCTGCCTCCGCCGCCGCCGCTAGAGGCGGCAGTAGTGGTGGTCCAAGGGGTGAGACCAAGTAACCGAATCCAACGCACCCTTGCCTCGCGCCCACCGCCACCCTCTCAGCGGGGAAAAAAACGCACGGATCTCTCCTCCCCTACTTCGCTCCTCGACCGCCCCCGACTGCTCTTCCTGGTACAGTTCTACTATCATCTCTCTTTTTTCCTCCCTCTTCCGCCGTTCTATCTTGTTTGCTCATCGGCGGGTTCCTTCCGCCTCTGAAAAATATTTTGACGTCGGCGATGAGGTGTGGGTGGGTGGCTGGCTGGCTGGTCGGCCGGCCGATGGTGCAACGTGGCTACGAATCGAACGGCACAAAAGGTGGAGACCTCCCGGCGCGACTCTTGATTACTATTTTAATTCCGTCGACGTGCCGCGGAGAAATGTGCCCGACGCTAATTAATTCTCTCCCGCGGGTCCGTGAAATTTGCAACCGCCTCGAGAGAGGCCGCGATTACCGCGTACACTGCGCGGAAACTTGCTGACCGTGGATATTAAACTTCAACCGCCGTCGTCTTCGATGCCCGCGAGCCGTAGCCCCGATCAAAGGGCTCTTAATTGAAAGAGACGGACCTCTCGATCTTTATTTCAATCTTGCCGCGATATCGGCACACAGGATGTTTACGACGACACGTAGTCTTCAGCTGCGGAACAAATATCGTCGTATTAAATAATCGGAACGTACGAGGCGAGTGACATTCGATCGAGTGCGTGGAAATACATGACATTGTCTTGAAATCGGCGCGCCATGGTGACCGGCGGGTGGTGTGAGTCGGTGGGAATCGAGAGTTCGTTTGTTCACCGCGCGACGGAAATGCAGGGCGCGTGTGGATCCGCGTAATGGGAAAATCGATTATAGGGGGCCGAGCAAGTAGTAAGGTGGCCGGCCAAGGTGTCGCGCGCTGCTTCGGCTCGATTTACGCAGCAACTCGATGCTGGAAGTTGAGCCGAGTTTCGGATGAAACTGGACGACGGACTCGGGTGTCTTGACGTTTAATCGTCGAGGCGCGCTTCGTTCGACGCACCGTCGGATCGATTGCCCCGTCTTTTGTCTCTCTCGTGTCGATGAGGGGAAAAACGCACCTGCTCAGCCGTCTTATGTACCATTTAAATTTCTTTCTCCGTGAAATCTCTATCCAAACGAATTTGAGCGATAGTGCAAATACTGCGAAATGGAGTGACGTTTCATTTTTCACAAGAGTCAATGTTTCACCCGTTTGGAGCGAGTGTATAATTCGATTGGAACGAATGTTTTATTTAAAAAAGAGGGAATTTTTCTTCCTTAACACGTATTCTTTTATATCGCGTTGTTCTTAAAGTGTCGTTAATGGATTTCTCTGAAAATCTTCTCAATTATATGTCATTTAATTGATTCTGTTTATATTGTACTTGAAAAATTTGCCTGTCACCGATATTTCTTGAATCTGCCGCATCTCGCCCTACTCCCTTTGATCAATAAATAAATTTCATACCGTTTATATTCGCGAACCTTATAGGATTCCTCCTTTATATATTTGTAATAAAAATATAATATTATTACGCAAATTTCAGTCAAGTTTTAATAATATTAATGAAAAGGGATGGACTAGCTTTTTATGTGCCCAAATATATGTTCTGTATGAAATGCAATAAATTGTGAATTAAAATGATAAGCCGATAAAAAAGAGAATACACAGTTTTAGTAAGTCATCTTGTTTCGAAAGATCATTAGATTAGGCTAGATTCGGCACGAAATAAAAATATTCACTCCACGATACGGAATATAAGAATTCAATTCATAGGATTAATAAAATCATTCTATTTTTCGAGTGGAACTTTATGGCACAGAGTGAAAGGTTACTCCGAGTGACTTGGCTGTCAGCCATTTCTCGAGTGGAGATCTTCACTTGAAGAAATTTCGAGAGTAAAGACCACCACGCGCGTATTCGAGATGCCGATATTTGCGGGAGAATCGTGGAAATAATATTTACATATTCGTGGTAGCATTTGTGCGTTTTGCATTGCCGGGTGGGTGGTTGTGCGCGAGATTCTAGCCGTTAGTTTCTTATCGGACCCGATGACACGGTCTCTCTCCAGGAGAACAGTACTCCGCGATAACAGCTGAACTATGAACTTTATTTATGCACGCGCAAGAACGGGGATTTCGGGTTCGCGATCTTAAGAATGGGCAAAAACATTTTCAGGCGCGCTGCGTTTCTCATCGATAAATTGCGCTGAAGAAACAGTTCGGTTGAATTTACTCAAACTCTGGACGCACCAGACGCGTTTCGATCGAAGAAAACAGAATTTCTTACGAGTCAAACTCGGTTATTATAAGTGGAAATTCGCTTTCTTCCGAATGCTTGTCCATTTCAACAAGGAAAAAGGAAGTAGCTCTCACAACTAAAAACTAACTCCCACAAGTAAAAATTAGCTGTCCATATAATACAATTGAAATTTATTAATTAAATTAGCTAATTCTTTTTGTTCTTGTTTTTAGTTCTCACAGCTAAAGATTAATAACTAATAAATTTCTGCTGTGGATTATACGGACACAGTTTATTCCTTTCTTCCTTCAAATGGATCCAACCAAACTGTTTTTTTTTCTTTTTTTTTTTAGTGTGTTTAAATCTCATCGCGCCTGTAAAATGTGTCTTAACATACTCTCCTCTCTTTCTTCTTTTGACGAACAAGCTGTATCTTTCGACATTTCCAACTTACCGTCTCTCTGATTCTCAATCTGATTTTCTCTAGCGAAACACGTCGCGGGAGAATTTCGTCACACACATCCGCGTGAAATCAACGTGTCCTTCGTAATCGAATTATTTTAGCTCGGGGATGCGCGATATCTCAAAGCGTGTCTCGTTCAGCCGGTTCGCATTATCGAGCACTCGAGTGGAAGTTCTCCGGTGTTCTTTGCAGCCGACATTCCACGCTGATTCACGTCGTTACTTAGTGACATTCCACGCTAAATCGATTCGCGAAACAGCGCGGCGGACGCTATAGAACAAGCCCCCTCTCTATACTACGGAATCTCGATAATTAAACGGCTGTGTTTAATTTCCACCTGCTCCCGTGTGCATTTCGGCAGACGATGACCGACTCGAGAGAGAGAGTCACTTTTATCTCCTCGCTTTACCTTTACTCCGTTAATATTCGCGCGTAAACGGCACACTCTCGCAAACGCGATCGATACAAATACACGCGCGTACAAAATTGCGACCTTCTTTTCTCGCCGGCACTACCACCGAGGAGAGGCATTATCGACAAACAGCTTGCATCGCGATGACGTCGATCGCGCAACTTCAACACGTGTGTGTGTGTGTGTGACAATGTACCCGACGCTCGTCGTTACGCTCGCGGAATGATCGATGCTCCGCTCGAATTTGAGTATTCACCGCGAGCCGCTCGATATTGCACGGGGGAGCTTTTTGAGCACCTCGCGCGAAGGTCGCGAAACTTCAATAACGATGTGATATGTATGCACAAATTTGTCTACACGTGGCTGATTCTTAATCGAGTTCCACCTCCTCTTCGTCCAACATCGGATTAGAAGGCGATTGCCCGTTAATTGATTGCACGCGACTTAGCGACAATCCGCTCGCGTTGTCGTCGAGCGACGTGAGAATCTTTCTTATTTATACATTGAAAATAATTTGCTAATTGTAATCATCATAGTGAAAGGATTATAGTATCAGGAAAACCATTTTTCTAGTGAGTATTACTTGCGTGGAAAAAAATCAATATTCATATTCTTAAAGTCATATTCTTACAAGTAACATCCTTCTTATGTGAAAATCAAACTTGCTTATATGACAAAATTCTGTATAGTTCCATTAAAAATATATTGTTATTCAAGAATCATTTTCTTAAATTTCGAGAAAAAATATTGGATAGAAAGGACGATATCTTTAAAAATTGCATCAGTTTGAAAATATCGTTCTGTCTAACATTTCTTCCTTTCAGTTCATAAAAATGATTGTTGAATAACAAGAACATGATATTTTTAGTGGAACTGTATAGAATTTTTTATACATGTAAATTGTATCCTTATTTAAGATTATTTATTTTCGCTTATATGTGACTCTTAAATTGTTGATACCAATCTTTTTTCTCTATATAGTGGGAATAACTTTACATATATGTCGCTATTATTATTTTTGCGATTAAAATCATGAAAAGAGTGTGGTTGGCGTCGAAAAAAACTACAATCTCTCTCAGTATATATACACTGAGAAAAAAAGCGTTTGGATTGAAAAAATCGGCGGTCACCCTCATCCGAAAAAATATTGTGTGTCTGCTGAACAAATTATACGTTGGCGTAACAACACGTTGCGTTGATACAGCGACTGACCAAATCGCTGAATCAATTGATAACTGTATAATTTGTGCAGTGGACTAAAAAACGTTATGTTTGAAAAAAAAAAGTTTTGTTCGTTTAAGCAAAATTTCGTTGGTTCTATTAATTTTTTTCTCAGTGTGTATATATGTATATATAATTTAGATATATTCAGGACTCGAAAAAAATCATGCCTTTCGATTAGTCTAAATTTTCGACTGGCAGTTGGCGGCGCATCGAGAGAGCGCGAAATCTGGCGTCGAGGGTAACGCATCGGAGGTGTGCAAGTCCACACGCGAATCACACGGGATGCTTGTATTTGCTCTCATCTTCGCTCAGCTGACTGAAGTTCGATCGCACGCGAGCTGAAGCAACGTCTATAAATATATAGCGATCGAAATGTAACATGTATTCAAGGATATTGGTGTGTGCGACGCTCCCGATAATCGTTTTCGGGAGATACTCTCGACGCTGTCAAATTATTTGCCTTATCCATTTTAAAGCAGCAGTTGATCGAGATTCTCCTCGCGGAAGTATCATGCTGGACGTTCGTTTATCATCGGCAACTCTTATCGCTTGCCACGACACGAGAATTGCGCAGATTTTGACGAGACGTTCGCAAGACACGTCGTATTGTATTCTTAAGGAATAATTCGGCTGTGAGAGACATCTGATTGAAATCTCTCGTCAAATCATATTGTTCGTTTTAACCGTGTTGCACTGGAAACGTAAAGACGCATTTCAGACGTTCCACTCTAAGCGCAAAAAAGTATAATCTAGTTCGGCCGAACAGCAGACTGATTACATGACGAATGACGATGCCTAATTCCGAGACCAAAGCATCGACCGTGTCGTCGTTCGGGGGAAGGTTCAATGACGTCGTCGTCACACATTCGTACATACACCGTGGCGAAAGCGTAACGCGCGGCCTGTGACGAAAGTTGCGGTCGTATGTTCGCGCGCTCGTAAGTAATGGGACCAACTAATTGCCAAGGTAGCGGAAGCTCCTAGTCGGAGACTACCCTCATCAAGCACGCCCGCGACAAGGTTCAATGACGTTGCTCCACGGGGGGGGGGGAGCTCGGAGGCACCCGGTATGCATGCATGTCGTCGCGAATGCGGTGCTCGGAAGCCCGGCGCGTTTCATCGATATCGTTCGCATAGGCTTACCTAGGACGGGCATCAAATCGATCTTACGCCGTCAGCGGTATCGCGAGCCGAGTTAACCCCTGCGCGAACCACGAAGAGACGAGCACACGCGAGCGGAATATCAATCGCGGGCATCAAATGCTTTTAAGGAACGTCGTTGGCTTCGATCGCACCGTACGTACGCGATCATCCTCGATCTGTTGCATCCAGCGTCGCGTCGCGGCAAAATCGATGGCACGGAAGGAAGACGTGTGTCCTCCGGTTCTTATATTCGGCGTGTGTAACGCGAGTATCCCCGAGCGCGTTCTCGCAGGGAGACGGTGCGAACGATTCGTCCGTCGCGCGCGTGAAACGTAGAGCATCTCGAAGAATATTAAAATATTATTTTTTATTATTATACCAGACCAACACGCTATTTGGTTAATTGTACTATTATAAAAATGTTTGATTTGAATAAGCACTAGCGTCAAATTCGTTAACGAGAAAATGACAACTCAGTCAAAACGCTGTGTGATGACGTCGAAATGACTCGCATCAAATTCGAGATTTCGAGACAGCCACTCAGCATCGTTGAAAAGTCGGCAACAATTAAACTTGAAAAACTTAAAATAACTTTAATGTTATTTAAACATAACGTTACAAATACACTTTATTTATTTACGAGTAACAGTTTGTCCAGATATCAGATTAGGAGATTAATAAATGGGACTATATTTGCAACATTACTACGCTAAATAGGGCGCGCGTGCTTGTAGTACGTTCAAATAATTCGATCATTTTAAAAAAAGAATTTCTGAAAAAATCAGTTTTTTCCATTTTCCCGTGGGATTTTTCGGTTTCTGTTCTTTTATTGAGAGTAGAAAAATTCGTTTAACAAAATTCATGTATGTTTGGTTAAAACTTGTCACATTTACTTTTTTCCGTAAAGAAGATAAGAAACTGAAAAAATTCGCGGGAAAATAAAAGAAAACCAGTTTCTTTTTCTCTATCTCTCTCTTTATCTATCTCTCCTTATTATTGTTATTTTTTAACTTAATTCTTTTTAATTCTCTGTAAGACTAAAATCTATTTTTCTCCTCTTCTTCGTTAATGTTTTAATTCTTTTTTATCAAACAAACTAATGAATTGTCAGAATTCATATAATGATTTGGCTGCCGACATACGTGAAACAAACCACGACAATCAATCAGTATCACGGAAAAGCGACAACAATGATTTCGATAATTTCGAGTATCGATTTGACACGCCTTTCTTGGTCCTAGTTTACATGGGTCACGCGTACTAAATAGTAATTTTTTAACGGATTACCTCAATCTCGACAATGTATGTAAACGACGGTGTATTAAGGTGGTATAATGTAGATTACGTATCAATTTAATGTATCGTTGTTTATATGCGTCAAACAATACGCGTATAAACAATAAGAGAGGGATCTATGTGCCGCGTCCAACCAATCGATTTTCATCTGATTTATAAATAACGACGGATGTATTCGCAGTATTTATATTTTTTCCTCGAAACTTGGACCGTTCAGATTCGTACCCATCTCGCGATAGAATATGCTGCGCTCGTTGCGAAATCACGCGGGGCCTTTCCACGGAAGCGCGATCGAATGAAAGTTAGGTAGGAGTGGAGTTCGTGAATTTACGGCACGAGGAAGGGTTTGGGGCACACGACCGAATATAAAATATGCAGTATCCTCCTTCCGGACTGCGCTCGCGCGCCAGCAGAATCGGAGCGATGTGGTGTATGCCGGCTGGTTCTCGCGATCCGGTATAAGTAAATTGTGCGAAAGAAAGATCAGCGTTCGGCACGTTGTCGGGAACACCTCCCGGGGTGAGCCAGCGTGTCCTCGTACTTGTTTCTCATTATTGTGCGAGATGTAGAGCATAATTCCGCTTTGGGTCAACTGACCGCGGGCAAACTGGCCCGGGGGAATAAATGCCCCTTCACGACGGCATCTTTCTCGTTTTATCGTTAATCCTTCGAGGTGGAATGAATTTTCGCTCTCCCCTTAACTAATTTGCGGAAACGGACGTGTAGCTCCAAGCGATTTCTTCACTCGTTTGTCCCGACGAGATTTTAACGATGATGATCCTTAGATGATCAACGCGACGTGGCAATAACCTTACATGTTGTTTACATATTTATGAGTCATTTACATAAATATTGATTTAAATTCACCGGGGATTTTAAATAATTTTCCAAGGAACGGGAATCATCTATCGTCCGTTAATTTCTCACAGTTGCGGCTGAGTTTAGTGAAATCGTCGAGAGGGGGGACAGAAGGAAAGAAATAATCAGCTAATTATGCGATGTTTGCTCTTCGAGACAAACTTAGGCGCGCGCTAGGACGAACGTCTCGGCTACGAAGGCGATAGAGTGGCGGAGTTCCGCGATGAACCCAAGAGAGAATCGGCCAGCGGCGTGGAGGGTGGGTTAAGAGGGGCGATGGCGCAAGGATGGAGACTGCCGAGACGGAAGGAGGCGAGAGCGAGAGGAGGTGGGTCGCGAGAGCAGGACAGGGAGAGCGGAAAGGACGAGGTGTCCGCGGGGGCGGATGAAAGGACGCTTACCAGCTACTACCTATTGATCGCCAATTCTTTTTCTCTTGTTGCATATTAGGCGCACTCTTCCTTCTCCCTCTCTCTCTCACCCCCGTCGCGCCTCGCAACCTGCCCCCTCGCGGGCGTAGAACGCGCGAATCCGCCCCTATAACCACCCTCCCGCGCTCACCCCTCTTCCTTCTCCTGCATCTCCTCTACCTCCTCTCTGCTCGTGTCGCCTCACCGCGTGAGAGAGTGCAAGCCGCCCCACCAGCCACCCACCCTACACCGCCGGCTCTTCTTACCGGCAATGTTTCATTTCGAGCAGTACCCTTCCTGTTTCGAGCCGGCGGGATTTTGCACGCAGGTGCGTGTAGATAGGATAAGAAAGTCATCGAGAACTTCTCTTTCGTATGTATATATATATATATATATACAAATAGATGTACTCGGCGAGCGATAACGTGCCATATATTATCTCCAAGACGGGTAATCTCGTGAATTCTCAGACTGACCGATCGCCTCTTCCTGTTTCAGGTGACAGTCCCCTCGACCGGCGGGCGAATTCGGCGAAGAAAAAAGGAGAGACTGCACTCTCGTAGCGCTCAGGGCGCAAGCGTGCACGTGTGTTGTGCGTTTCTGTGCCGCTACCTGGGAGGAGTAGCGTGGTCGTCGTCCCTCCGCGGCTTCATCCCTACCTCGCCGCCGTTGCCGACACCATCCCTCCGACGCTCGTGTGTAGGAGCGCCGCGCGGCGAAACGACGACGACTACGTTGACTTCGCTACGTCACGCGTGACGTTGCACCCGGCAGCGTGTACACGCTCTTCCGCCCCACACGCACGCTCACGAGGCGCGCTGAAAGACACGCCGGAGGAGAAGGAGGGGAACAACAACGTGGTGGGAGCGACGAGGGGTGGAAAGAGGCGAAACTAGGACCGTAGGGGAGGAGGGCGACAACGGCGAGACGACGACGACGACGGAGGAGCGCCGACGGTGGAGGGGGTGGACATCCACGCGGGAACACGAGGCAGGCGCACCCGGCCGGCACGCGCACACACATCCTAAGATGTGATTTCAAAAATGGCGGATTGCCCCTATGCCCGCTGCATACAGGAACGCAGACACATCCGACGGGAACTGCTGCGATGGACAAAGAATATGGTCTTCGTAGTCGGTGAGTGA
Organism: Dinoponera quadriceps; assembly: GCF_001313825.1. Taxonomy (NCBI): domain Eukaryota; kingdom Metazoa; phylum Arthropoda; class Insecta; order Hymenoptera; family Formicidae; genus Dinoponera; species Dinoponera quadriceps. The sequence goes on along the minus strand of NW_014562572.1, from coordinate 128,691 downwards.
AGAGTCGTACGTATTTGCGAATTTGTTGAATCGCGAGCGCAGGTTGTGAGAGAGGCGTGTCACCGGCGTGCTTGTTGCGTTTGAGGATGTGTGTTTGTATGTACGTTTGCCTACGTTCCGCATGGTGAGTTTCCGTGTGTGTCGAGAGAGAGAGAGAGGTTCTCTGTCAGTGTGGAGGTCGAGCGAGAGAAAGTGGGAGAGAGAAAGAGAAAACACGCTGGTGGTTGAGACCTGTTGCGAACCGAAACGCCGAATCCTGGCTGACTATATGCCAGGCGTGACTCCTACTCGCGCCTGTACGTTCAACAGGGTGGCACCACGTTGCCGGAAAATCCGATAATATTCCGTTAGTAGTTTCCCGATGCGGTTTTCAGTTTTTGCTGCGTGCCGGTAGATGATGACTTCCATGTCATACCTCAAATATGATGTTACGCAATACGTGTTACGCAATCAAACAACGCGCGTTGTGTATCGCTACGTGATTCGAATAATTCGAATAATCGCGTAGAAGGCGAGAGTCAACCACGGTTCGGTGTCTGATTAACGACGCAGCTTCCTATAATCGCAAGGTGGATGATTCCGAGAGAAAACTTTGGCGAATAAGTAATTATGAAGTCTCTTGTTCCGATGCTCGGTCTATGTAAGGATTAGAGCTTACATTCCGAGGACGACGCGGTCTCCCTCATCGCGGACTTGGCAGTGGAAAAAAAAAAGAATTCGGCCGAAAACAGAAATAAAACGTCGCCCTAAATGGACCCGCGAGATTTCCTAAAAGAACAACAGAGAGAAGAATTAGGCGTGCAATTTCCCGTGCAGGTTGGCGACGAAATCAGGCTGTGAGCGACCCTATCACCCTTCCACGTCGACGGCGCTTACCCCTCGGCGTCAGAGAATACTGCACAAGCTGCGTGCCTTGACCACAGACAACCGAGCGATCCCGGCCGCCGCCCGAAACCTTCTTTTCTTCTTCTTACGGCCTTCCGTCCACCTCATCTCTCTCTCTCTCTCTGCCACCCTCTCCTTCCCGCCCCTCCGTCGCCGTTGCGACCCCTCCTCCACGTCGGCGGCGTATTCCTCCCCGACTTCCCCTTCTTCGGCTTTCGGTTAGTTCGTCAAGGGGCGAGCTCCGGTACTCGCGGAAGGCGCACGTTTCCGCACGCGTCGGTGTTGCGTGCACTCGCCGTTACGCTTCTTCCTCCACTTTTGTGACCTCGCGGTCCCCTTCTCTCTCACTCGCTCTCCGCCGCCACCTCTCGCTCCTCATTTCGGAACGCAGCTGCCGCTGGTGGTCGAGACATTTTCGCGAATCCTTCTCTCTCACCCTCCTTCGCGACCTACCACCTCCTCCTTCTTTCTCCACCGTATCTCATCTCCGCTGCGGAAAGCTCCTAAAAAGGGAGCCGACGGAGGAAGGCGAGAAGGGGAGGGTCGACACGAGTTGCGTGTGTGTTCCTCTGCCTCTCCTCTCGCACGATCTTGGAGGATCGACCAGTGCGCGTTCGAGAAGGGGTGACGGAGGGTGGAACCGAAATCTCGGCGGTACGTTTCTGCGAGTGCACGCATCATCAGCGGCGATCCGACGACGCGTCGCGAGGAGAGAGAGATAGGTGTCGGTTCAGTGAGTGAGTTTTAAAGCCGAGTTGGAAAACTGTTGCTCCGCGATTCGGGCTAGTTACACCTGTTACACCGCGCTTCCAAGTTTCGGGAAAGAGAGCGGTAATCACGACGCGGCGAGAGAGGGCATGGAATTGGACGTAATGAAGCCTCTGTCAGCCCCGCGTCGCGCCCCGTTTCGTGGAGCCGTGGAGGAGCCGAGAGCTGACGACGGGATGTCGCGAACTCGCGAGGGCACCGCGAACCACGAGTGTTGTCGTCTGTAACGATGTCGTTTGGACATTACTGCGCCGTCACCAGTACGCCGTACGCGAAGACGTGGATCGACGTGGTATAGGTAAAAGCACATTATCCTCTTTCGACGGCGTGGCGCACGTGCGTCTCTCCATCTTCTTTCGTACTTCGCGCGGAAAGAGTTCCATCGGCCGGATTAATCAGCGCGATTTTCAGAAAAGCGAAGGCATCTATCCTTTTCATTCATACGCGGGCATGCGCTCCGATGATACTTCATTGGGGGGATTGTAACCACGCGCGCGAAAATTTATTAATAGTTCCCGCCGAATGTATAAGGGCCGATACCTTTCTTCTTACGAGAGATCTCTCTGAACCCGCCGCGCGAGTTTCCGATTAGCTCGATTACTTCCCGTATCGTGCCGGGCGAACATTACGAACGAAAACCGGACGTGAAGGCGATATTTCTCGTCCCATTGTTCAGCCGTTTCCCGAAAGCCAAGGAAAGACGGGATGGGCGCAGTTACTGCTGATCGTTAAAAGGCGCATAAAAAAGGGAGAGGAGAAGGCGCTGGGTGGGCGGGGGAGGTCGGAGGAAGCGGCGCGAGAAGTAACAATAAAAATTCGTCGGCGTTCGTGTTTCGTCGCCGTGGTAGCAGAGGGGNGGGGGTTAAAGGGGGGGAGAGGGGGGGGGGGTGCGTAATGAAACGATATTGAGTAGCCGTGGTAGGGAGGGTCGAGAGGGTGGGGGTCGTCTTCAGCCCTCTCCGTCGATTGACCTCGCTTCGACGAGGCGAGACGGTGGGGGCGAGTCAGGGGCGGACGTTGGTAGGGTACCGTCACGGTGGGGACCGCGTGGGAGGAAGGGGGCCCGTTAAATTGACGAAAATGACACGGCACCTTCTCTCGGTCTCCCCTTTTTTTCCCCTATTTCGGCGAGCGATGCGACGACGGCGCCTGGGAAGAACTTCAAAGCGACATTAGCAGGGGGTGGGCGGGAGAGATGGGTGGAAAGAAATCGCGGTAAATTGTCGAACCGGTATGTGTGAGGACGTCATCCTACAGTAGCGAAAAAGGGATCGCTGTAATTAAACTTCTGTCACATAATTAAATATAAATTATATTTCGGAGCTAAGATAAATATGCCGAGATACTGCATGTCTGTACAGAATTGTCTCTGAAAAATTGAAGCTCGAGTGGAGCTATGTTATTGGATGAAATAACACCGTTCAGCTCGACGAGGGCAAAATATTTTCGCGTATATTTAGCAATGTCCCTTTTTCGCCTTCGCTCTCTCGCAAATTTCCCTCGTCATGTAAATTGCAAACGAATGTAGAACAAAGTAATCAGATGAGCATAATGTAAAACCGACCTTCGAAAGTCTCTTTGCAAGATCGAAAATTAATACATCACGATAACGCGCGGACACTCGAAATGTTTTAGAGCTCTGTTCCGATTTAAGCGCTGCTTTTTCCATACACACAGCAATGTCATACTCACGTCTGCACGTATATTAAACTTGCCGCACTCATCGCGGCAATTAAATCGTTCCGCTTTGAAATTCCGCGCTTGCACAATCGATTGCCTCAGCATGAGCGAAAGAAAAGTTTCTCAATGGTCGTGCATCGACGTGCGAAACGCCGTTTTAAATAATGATAATCGTCCGACCGCGTGCAGCGAATGTTTCGAAAGTGGAAAATGGGTCAACGTCCGATACAATCGGATAACAGGGTATTAAGCGATTATATAGACTCCGAGGATAATTAGTGCGGCCGACTGGCTCGTTAACGAACAACGCGTTCGCGCTAGTAGTCACGGCGAAATGGCAAAGCGGGCGCGAATAAAGTACAGATAAACCGGCTGTCCTCTAATGAAGCGAACGTCCGAAGGATGCCTTCCCCCCGTCTGTCCCTTTCGTCTGAACTTGTGATTACCGATTAAAACGGCGCATCGCGATAAGCCGGTTGCGAGCGTGTCGATTTACTTGACATTCACAGCCGGTCTACCGCGTGTGGAATGAGTGAGAGAGACGACGTTTCAACTCCAGTTCATAAATCAGTTACTTCTTCGTTTCGCCTCGCGTCCGAATGCGCCATCAGGAAGCCCGCAATACGATAAAGCAATTTACAACTGTGTTCTTCGGCCAAGTTTCTCCCGTCGCGCCGAAAGCTAGATACGCTAATTTCGCCGTAATTAACGCTCCGGCCTTTAGATTATTTATGAGATTAATAATTTCCAGCGAGAATTTGCGTTATCGCCGGTGTGTCGTTTAATCGTCACCTTTCCATCACCATCGTCGTCGTCTCTCTCTCTCTCTCTCTCTCTCTCTCTCTGTGTTTGCGCTATTTATTAATAAAGTTACCATTGGGCGAATTTCGATACCGCTGTTCGAGTCAACAGTGATAAAGCTAAGCGGACCGCGAGGTATCGGACGATAATGGCGATTTTTACTCGTCCTCGAGTGTTTGTTAAGATCTCGAGAATTCCTACACGTGTCGCGTATTTTCAGGCGGCGATATTAAAAGATCGCTGCTTCCTGCCCTAACGTTAGTATCGATCAAATCAGTCCCGCTATCGCTGAAAAAGTTATCGGAGCCGGTAAGAGGCAGAAAAGAGACGAAGCGGGGGACTGATCGGAAGGTTTTTACAAACTGAATTTTTACAATTTCACGGAGTACCGTTAAATCTCCCCTTCGTCCTCTCCGCCTCATTTCACACCTGTCGTATGATGATGATGATAATAATAATAGGATAAAATGATTAGAGCTCAGCCGAACGGCGAGAGCTTCCCGCGCGCTCGTTGGTGTCGCAGGAGAACGTCGCGAATCCGCGGAGCCCGTTAGAATATCGCACGCGGATCGAGTTGAAAACGCGGCAGGCTAATCCGATGACGGATGGTGATCCGTCCAATTTTAATCGTGCGACGCCCCGCAAAATTTCGTCCTGCGCTTTATCACGAAATGCTGATAATCAACCGTTCCGCGTGTATGCGCGTCGAAAAAGCGCGAGACCGGCACCGCGTTCTCTCCCTCGTCTGTACCGGCGATGCGTCTCTACTCTAACTGTTGCATTCCGGTTGCATGCGAAGCAACGCTCCCTCTCTTTCTGACCAGCGCGTCTTTATCTTCTGTCTTGGCTCGTCGGTCGTTTCGCTCGCTTATCGTCTCGTCTTTCCTACATCTCCTCTCGCTCCTCCCCCGTTTCAACATTTTCGTTAGCTCGTTACTCTAAGCGCCGTTATGTGTAACGTAACACGCACGCGATCGAGGCAAGTTCTAGTCTATTTTATTTATTTTTGCGTACCGTGTATATCGGAATAATATTTATCTTATGACGGGGACATAAATACAAATATACGGCGTGTCCGAGAAGCATCGTTCAAATAATTCAATGCGCGAAGTGCACTGAAAAATGAACTTGGTTGGATTTGCCTGATAATGGGCAATCGTTTCGAAAGAAACAGAATTTCTAAGAATTTGGCTTGTGAGAACTAATTGGGAAACTTGGCTTCTTTCAACGCGATCGGTCCAACCAAACTCATTTTTCAGTCTGACATATTAGTCGACCATCGTTTTTGCGTTTGGAGAGCACAACGACTTTCGCGCTTATTTTCGTTAAAATAAATAAAAAAGATATCCCCCCTTCGGTCGCGATAAATTAATTGTGTCTTTATTTTTGGATCGTAGTACACTGAGAAATGAGCTTAGTTGAATCTACCTGACAACGAAACTATGTTTTGACTGAAGGAAACAGAATTTCTGATTGTGAGAATCAAATTTAGCTCATGAGAAATGTTTTCTTCAACAAAACGCGTTTTGGTTCCAGATGGACCGACCAAATTTTTCGGTGAAAAAGAAAACTCAGTTCCTGCAACAGAATAGGGACCAAACTAGGCGACAAGAAGTGACATCTCTGTTACCGCGATTGAAAGAACATCGTGTGAATTTTTCAGGCGCATTAAAACTCTGTTGAGACGACTGAGAACAATTGACTGAGTAGAAACCTCCTACAAGAATCGTTCTTACAACTGAACTTTTAGTGTGCGATCCAACGCCAGTACGGCAAATCTACAATATACGTAACATGAAGTATAGATTTGCAGTACTGACATCGAGACGCACACCGGTGTTCATACATGGATAAAATATTGTAGTAAAAATTACTACAAAAATGTTGAATTATTATCGAAATTACAACACATAATAATTTCAATAATAATTCTGGTACGTTCCAGCATTACAAACTTTTCTAGTGATTTTTATTTTCCCCGTGTGGCTTATCTTATTATTTCATATATTTTCTATACAAAACGTCTTCATTTTCTTCAGATGCTGTACGGCTACGAAGCATCTGAAGAGGAACTTAGGGCGGTCCATACTGGCCTTAGTCTGGTCAGGCAAATTCGGAAAATCATTTCAGTTACACCAACGTTTTACCACGTAGCAATATCGATTACATTCGCTGGTACACGCAGTAACTTCTTATCGCTTCGCGTGACATTCGTGAGACAAATTCAGAAGGTCAAAGTCCTCCTGGGCAATCTTATCGGGCGTATCACGGTTGCAACTGCGAGAAAGAAGAGCGACGAATCTCGGGGATGCCCTCCTTCGCGCTCCGCTACGCTCTGGTCCATCACTCGTGTCGCGCCTTTGTCACTGACGAATCTGCCGTGGCCCGTACGGTAATATTTCGCGACGCGACTCTTCTCGCGGGTGTAACGTTAGACAGCGTGGAGCGATAAATGGGTCACCAGACAACGACTCCGTGGCTCGCCTGGTGTCCGATTACCGCTTAGGCAGACGCGACCACGAAAGTCTCGTTATACATCGCACGGACGGGAAAAAAAAGTCCTCTCACCTGGGATGCGCGAAAGGTCGTGACACGTAGTGAATCGAAAAAAAACGTGTCCGCCCTTCTAGATCCGTCAACATGAAAGTTCAGAGAAATCTTGCAACCGTCCACTACATGTCGCGAACACCTTGAGCGCCTCGTAATTTCGGCTCGAACACCACTTTCAAGTGGTAAAACTTGCGCGCCAGCCACAGCGATTATCGGATTGATAGGTGTGCGACGACGACCTCACCTTCAAAGAGGCTGCTGCGCGACTCATCTGTGAATGTCTCGCCAAGAAGGAAGGAGATTTTTTCCATACGTTGCGCCGCAAAGAATTGTTGCTTGCAAAATGGTTGCGAGCTGTGGAATAATGAACGGTCGTAAGGAGTAATGATACCAAAACCGAGATATCCCAAGAGAATATATTGACTAACTCTCGCGATTAAAGAGGACGGCGAAGACTATTTACGCTCTGACCAAGATTCGCGGAGGGGGGGCTTCCAACACGAAGGTTCAGGCGATATTTTTTTAGACGATTCTTTTTCAGGCGCCTTTAATTATAACCAAGACATCTTCGATGAGTGAATCGATTTTTACGCCCTCTCTCGGACAACATTTTCCACGAGGTCAGCTCGTTTCGGCGCGATCAATCGTGACAATATTCGCTTTTCCAACAATTTCCGTCGGATCCAACGTTATTAAATTATACCCCCGCGCTTGATTACACCGTTCTGTGTGCGGGCGACCATCCATCCGCTCCTGCGTGCACACACCTTTTGCAGTTGAAGAAAAGGAAGCGGCCCCTCGATAGTGCATTGGCTGCCTCATGGCCGTTAGAGACTGAATGAGCGAGAGGGGACAAAGAGAACGGCCCTTTAAAAGATTCGGCAGCTGTTTGTCCGGACGGTATTTTCGGGCGGGCCGCTCGAAAAACTGTCATGTTGCGCTGCCACATTGTGCTGCCGCCGTGTCACGCGGACTTGCATGGGGATTTTGAAAGAGAGATCTTTTATTTCATAGGCCGCTAATTGCTCACGTACACTCTTACGCGAGAACGAGCTTGGCATGCGCTGAAAACGACGGCTGTTTCTGTCGGTTACTTTCGTGCTCAAGGAGACGATCGCTGCAACAATGAGCCTCCATGGGAACTTTGTCGTTTCGCGCAACTTACTTCATTCATCGCAACGCTTATTTTTACCCTGGATTGAGAATTTTGATAGATGACGCAGATCGTCGAGCATCGTCTCGGGCTATTAATGAGCTTTCGACATCCATCGTGTGCCACCGTCGCTCGGTAACCACCGGCCAGGTGAATGGGATTCTCGCGATCATGCAACAAAGCGGCGCTGGAGCGGTGCCGGTTTTTTCTACTTCTTGCGACCGTCGCGAAACGAGCGATCTAGTTTTCCACGACGCGGCAATCATTCGAACGTTAATGTTGAGAGCGTCGCGAATGTGAGATTCGGACTCTACCTGCGCAAGGTGGGCACTTTATCGCAATTACGACGGACGGCAACGACGCGAGCCAGCAGCCGACTTTCGGACAAAGGATAGCCTTGTGCCGCTCGCTCGTCCCGTGAGAGCCCCACCACGGCGGCGGAGAAGTAGAAAAAGGAAGCGAGAGACGGAGAGGGAGAGAGAAACCAGCCATTTCCTAAGCTTCTACTCTCGTCTAAACCGGATTGGTCGAAACGGGCCGGCGATTAGAGAAGGCATCGCCGCGGTGTAGTTGCCGAGGGACCGAACGGACCGCGATGAAAACCGCGCCATTGGTCGCGGGGCCCCGTTCGAATTGGTGCCGCTACGCCGAGAGGGGACGACCGTGGAAAGGAGCGCGCTTCTCTTTTTCGGCACATCCGCGTCGCGCCAAGATCAAATGAGTGGTACGTAGTGCTTGAAAAAATTTTGTTCCTTTACAAAATTGCCAAGAAACATGTTTTTTCAGTACAGAACTTCCGTTAATCTGTGTTAACTAAAGATGCTCCGACTTATTTGCCTACTCTCACCGCATTCTGTGAAGGCAGTAAAATTTGCAAAAATGTTCTGTCGGTAAAGTTTCGTCAACGAAATCTTGGGCGGAACGTTTTCTGTGATTTTTCACAACTTTCGATGCGTATCGATAGAGAACGCGCTCCATTCGCGAACGGCCGATCTACGCGCGAAGGTAGATAACGATTTTATTCGTCGAACCGCTTCCCGATGTAGCATCGTCGGTTTAATCCCGGGCGTGGTCACCCGCCCTACTTCTTCGTCTTCTTAAATGGCACGAGAGATAAGATTGGTTCGGTCGGCACCTCTCCCGCCTGGAATTTCATCCGAGGGCGCGCCTGCAGCAGTCTAATTACTTCTAGAATCGATCAAGGACTCGGACCGCCGTGAATGTATAACGAGCTCGCGGCGGATTCCTTAAGCGCGGAAAAAAACGAGCGCGCGTTTTTTTCGCTACCTTCGCTCGCGGAAAAAATATTCGTGTTTGGCGCACGCATTAAGTGAACCGATGCTAATGAGAAGATCATTTCGATTGAATGCTCATTCTCATACGTCGTTACTTTATTTAACCTCGATTGAGCGAGCACTGAGAAAAGAAGCCGATAATTAAGATAAAGCAAAGTGTGATAATTATGTTGGTGATTCAATTATTCATAGCTTGAATAGACGCATGTCATAATGAAAAATATCGATTATCTTCATTCCTGCATTAGAAACATTTAGAAAGGTAACATTTATATAATAACCGCATGCATACCGACAAAGAGAAATTTCCAAAAGATAAGAAATATTTATTCAGCGATATATTTATTTTTGCAAACATTTGCGAAAAACTATTTAAAATAATAATTTGTTTTCAGCGTGTGAAAAATCTATTATTACATAAGCTATAAATATACGAATAAATAGTTTTCTTAGACGCGGCGGGAATTGTCGGTATGCTTGATTCATTTATTATTCGCGCGGATCTTGATGTGGCCAATCCGACCTTACGAGGGAGCGCTTTGGGTCGATGATTAATCTCGCGATAATCCGATCGCAGTCATCACCGCGCAAATCATCGCGAGATAATCGGCTTGCATGCATTGTCGCGCGCATGATTACGCGGAAAGCGCTGAATCGCGCGAGTTTCCGCGTAAATGGCGGAGCTTTCACGATTCTTCGTCGCCGTCACTTGCGAACGAGAAGATATGAAATGTAGATTTCTTTTCTTCCCCTCCCCTCATCCTCACCTTTGGCGTATTTTCATATTCAATTTTTTCCTGTCCTGCGAAAACCGGTTGTTCGGAAAAACCTGGAGACGCGCGAATTCGTGCGCGGCGGGAGGAAAAATATTCGTCGAACAATCGACGGCCAGATTTTCATGAGTCATTAGACAACCTTGAAGTTTGCTCGCTCCGCCGCGACGCGATGACTCGGCCGATTCCTGCGGTCGTACGTATGGCGTGGTTCCAAAGAAATTAGCGATTTTCCCGGCGCGATCTTTTTCGTGACTCAACGCGAATTCTTCATGGACGATCGTGGGGCTTCAATACGCGCGACTCCGGGGGAAGAGAGGGAGGGAGGGACAGAAAACTTTAAGCGCAATTTTACAGAATAAAAAATGGAAAAGAGAAAAAGGAAACAAAATAGAGAGCAACTTGGATGGACGGGAAGTCATAACGATCGTAGAAGATAATCTTATTGATGAAGCATAGGTCATATTCCACCTCGGGAAATCGTTATACACGATTGGTTAGAATAAAACATCAGTCGCTACCCTCCATCATGTTACTATTTTTTGCATCTAATTGTTAATCGTCGCGCTGTGAGCGAGGAATTAACGGCCGCGGAGCGATGGCTGCGTTTCTCCCCTGTCCGTCTTAATCGAGTCATCGCCTCTCGAACGCGCGCTCGTCGTCAACGCGTTATCGCGAAATTTGTAAGCGCGATAAGGAGAGGCGCGTCGATTAACACTCCGCTTACTGCGAGAGAACACCGCCGTCGATCGTTTGTCGCACGACGAGAAATTCGGTTAATTGTTGCGGAATCCCGTAATAGAGAAGGGACTGAATAAATCAAACCATATTTCCCCTTTGCAGCGCGCGCGATCGACGGTGCGATCGCGTGGAGCTCTCGGGTCAAAAGGTCGACGGGGAATTACGTCAGGACGCGTGTAAGCGATATTGAGAATCAACGGCCGTGATATTTTAGTTTCACCCGTTTCTGTTGCGCACTCTTTTTTTTTCTTTCACCCAGAGAAAGCAGAGGAAACAAAGTAATTCGTAATCGAGTCGCGCTTTTCGTCGTAGATTAATTTTTTGGAAAGGCAATCGATTCTGCAATATTCAATGAATGCAAATTTAATAAATGAGACTAAAAACGCCTTCTTATCAGTAGCGGAAGAGCTTGAAAATGCATTTTACTCCGTGTCGCTACGACTTTTCCACGTGGAGATATCGACGAGCGGAAAAACCGTTTGATAGGGACAAAGTTGCGCGGCGCCGCTCCTTTCAACCGCTCTCGCGGCGAGGTGTGAAGTCCGCGGCGTTGTTCGCCGCCAAAGGACGCGCGTCTCTGAAAATTCCAAACTCTTCGAACAGCCGTATCTCCGTGAAAAATTGACCTAGGAACGTGAAACAAACGCCATTCTTTTCGGCACCCGTCCGTCGTGTTCACGATTAGGACACACGCGATATTTTGCGGCTATAGCGGCGTATATTTAAATATACGAGTAGAGAGTGTCGGAAATTTTTATAATACAAAGTAGTAGTCGTCCTTTATCTCAAACAATATGTGAGTGATTTTTATATGTTCGTTTTTGAATAAAATTCCACGAGAAAAATCAAGTGCTAAATCATTCGAGTGATTTCTTATTCGCAGTAAAAAAACGTGGTCTTAACATATGTCCCAAACGGCTCACTCAAATTTTTGTGTTAATTTAAAACAAGGTGAATATGTTGAAACACAAATATAACGTCAAAAATTAACACAAAATTAATCAACACTGACGTATGAAATGTATATTCCAACATTTATACATGTTGAATATCGATACAGCACAAAATGTTGAGATCACAATATGTTAAATTAACATGCGGGTATGTTCAAAAATTAACACAAAAATTTTCACAAAAACCGATTATCGTTTCAAGTGAATTTTCGCTCATTTTGACTTCGCTCCGAGAAATTTAGAGACATCAATATCGTACTCGCTCGAGCGCAACGTCGAGCATTACACGCGAGAAACTCGCCTTTGGCTAATGTAATGAGCATTGCATTGAGTGCGAATATTCGGCCAAGAATTGGCTGCCGGTGTTGGGGCTCGAGTTATCATCCGATTGTAATCTAATCCATGTTGAGCCAATATACCTGCCGCCAGCAACGAACCGATATCGAAAATCCGGCACGTAGTACGACGCGCATAGGGCTGACCGTAAAACCCCCGCGTACGAGCAATTTCGGCGAGTTCAAAACGCGGCTCTAATGACAATGTTATTGGTTATTTCGCTCGGAATCGAAGGCGTGACTCACTGTATGTTTTTTTCGAAAACTCAGGTGCGTACGGAAAACTTCACTGCTAAGGAGACGCGCCGCATTTTCGCGCGATCAACCGAGTCTAATTCATAAGCCGTTGAAAAACGTGCTATCAATTTGCGAACGGCGACTTTTCCCCTGCAGACACTTTGTTTTGCCGTTGCATGCTTTCTCGTAACTTTTATCGGATCAAGTTTTTCGTACACTGAGAAAAAAAGAGAAAAAATTTGAGAAAAAATTTATTTGAAGTGAAGCTTTATTCCATAGAAATAAATGTTTTATTTAAATACGGCAAAATACAATTTTATTCCCAACAGATAAACCAATTAGTAAGAAAACTTCGGTATATCTCACAAAAATGTATTTTCCGTCATCACAGTCTAATTTTTTTCCAATCAATAAGTATCGAAAAAAATGTCACAAGAAATATTTATTTTGTAAAATTTCAATTTCTTTTTCTATTTCTTTTTCTAGAGCCCCGATAAGATTTCTTTTCATACAGAATATTCATTTCATAGAATTTCACAAAATAAACCATATTTCTGTGAAATAAACCTTATATCCTACAAATAAATTTTTTTTCTCAATATACACTTGAACATTTCTATCTGAAAAACAGTACTCAGAACGCTACTCTGTGAAAGGAAATAAGGTTTATTTCTGTCAAATAAACCTTATATTCCAGAAATAAATTTTTTTGTCTCAGTGTATCCACCACTGCTTCCCCTTTATCAAGAAAACATACGCGAGCGCCTGTACAGCGATAACGGGATTGTTTACTTTTTTTCTTTCACACGTGGGACAGGCTGATCGCACAATGAAGATCGAGAATTGCGTACGTGCGTGTCGCCGCGCGCGAGTGGACGTTGAGCAAATTGTAAACACGGTATCGCTAATGCATAAATTTTCACATTATGCCGTCTCTTATCGGGGAGTAAATTAATTTTACGGCCCGCGCGGAAATACAGCCGGTCAGGGAAAATTTATAACGACGACTACGTCGAACGGAATGCATCGAAACGCGTATGTTTACGTAGTCCCCGCGGAAGACAGCTTCCTCTTTTTCTTCGCGAATTTTGCGCGGCTAATGTCCGAACGGTAATTCGATGCGTGCGCGACGCGGAGAATCTGGAACCATTGGTCCTCGCGGCATTGATTTCGCGGAATAAAAGAATTGGCTGACAATTTATATTCTACAAATATTAATTTGTAAATATATTAAATATTATATAAATATATATATATGTAATATATAAATATACACACTATAATAATATCCATAGAGTTGATTCAAACTAAATTTTTGTTTGGATATGGGCGAATAAATGTTTTGATTGTGAGAATCAGAGTTTAGTTATCTCAGAGATAACTGTATTTCAGATGAAGCAAAGATTTGGTTCTGAAACCAAAAAGGTTTTGAGAGAACTGAACTTTTGTTCAGAGAATCAAATTTTGATTCTCACAAGTGAAACATTTGTTTGCCCATATCTATACAAGAATTTTGTTTAAGTCAGTTAAATGGGTTTGTCAGCATAATATATGTGTGTGTATGTAAGCGAGAATATTATGTAATCTTCTTAGAAAATTTTGAGTCTTAATTTGGTTCAATTTATATCGATGCCAGTATTATTTGCACTCAATTCAAGATTAAAATCTTGTAAGAATATTATAACGTTCTTGCTTATATATGGGAATATCTATCATTGATTTAAGACTATTTTTTTCCTGTATATGTAAGGGAGGGCTTTATTTCGTAAATATTATAATTTATTCCCTTCGTTGCCGTCAAATCTCGCCTTGTCGTGTCATGCGAGGGATTAAGACGCGGATCACTGCGCCCTTTCTTTCGCCGAAAGGAGGTTCGCAAGGCTGCAAGCTTGAGCTCGCGACGTTAAGCTCGTCGTCCCTGACCGTAATATCGGCCGTGCATTTTTTTTTTGTCGAGCAGGCATGCGCGAGAACACACGTCTTGCAGCGCGGCCGACGTGTGGATCCAGTTCGCGTTTCCGCAAAGCGTATTATACCTGTGTTTGATAAGCTGCGTGGAAGTAGAGCGTTTAAATAATGGCCGCGCGCCCGCGTACGTCGACGATGGACTAGCGCGATGGGCGTCGCCATTCGTTCGAAACGTGTTCGACAAACAATAATAATTTATTCAGATGTTTTTCATGCGCGCTTCCGAGCGACCGCGTTAATTCGCCGGCGTCGTCGTTAGCATCGGCTTTCTCGGCCCGTTCTCCCTCCCCCGCATGTAAAGGAGATTAATCCGCAGGGGAAGTGTGGCTGGGTGTAAAATGCGAGACGAGCGATTCTTGTCGTCATCCTATATTTTCCGCCGTTATTTTGAAAAAAAATTTATTTTCCTGAATTATACTCTTGTTCTCTCTCTCTCTCTCTCTCTCTCTCTCTCTCTCTTGTTTCGTTTACGCATGAAACCATTTTTTCTCCATCTTTACAAGTCTGAAAAATTAATTCGTACTAAAGTTGTTGTTAAATTAATTCGTTAAAAAAATAATGTGTACACGAATTTTATTGGAAAATGGACAGTTTTCAAGATTCGGAATAAAACATTTTTCCCTCACTTTTCCGCGGATTTTTTCAGTTTCTTAATTTATTTACGGAAAAAAATTAATGTGGCAAGTTGTCGAGTAATCAAACACACGTAAGTTTTTTTAAACGAATTTTCGTACAGAAACCGAAGAAATCTGCGACGAAATTTTCCGAAGGTTTAAAACTATAGAAAAATACGCTTCTAGACTTGGGCGCGACCTCTTAACGCATTCGCTACTAGTGTCACATATTTGCGACACTGACACGTGAAAGCAAACATTTTTTCTACGTTTACTTTATTAAACAAATGCTGTAATTCTAGACGACATCGTAATTTATTCTCCCAAGACTCATATTGGTTGAAACTATAATTTTATTTATTAATTACGCATTGTAAGACGTACGATCGCTCTCGTAAATGTCTACGATTTTTCATAAATCTTCCGCTAGCTGCCTATAAGTCTCATGGGGAATCTTTAATAACTGCCAAAAAAACAAAATTTATTTAATTATGAAACTTAATACACTTGACGTTTAAAATAATCGAAACACTCGAACCTGTAAATAAGTTGATGATCTTTTTTTATGCGCTATCACATGCAACTCTCAAAATACGTATATTTGAAATGAGTTACTCATCGTAACTGTGGACATGTAACGATGATTATTAAAGATGCTAATATAGAAGACTGGATTAATACTGTCACATTCTTTAGGCATACTATCATCGGAAATATTCAATTAGGAGTATTATATGCGAATATTCGTGTATCATAACTGCTGATAATTTTATAAGTCAGTAACCATTCTCCAAAACAGCAATCATGATACACAAATATTCAATAATAACGCGACAAATTGGAAATTTTCAATGCCTGGAGGACGGAGCAGAATTAATGGAGTCTTTTGTACAGAATTGCAGTTTACGTAAAACTGTAAGTCAGATATTTCTACGATTGCTTCTCGTAAGCTGGGATTTTACGATTTATTTCATAAATTTGCTTAGAATTGCAGCATAAGTTTGTTTTACATGCACCGTGTAAAAAAAGAATACAAGAGAGTCCTCGACATAAACTCGGACAATGTTAATTGCTCGTTTAAATCAGCCAATCACACCCGCGCGATATTTATTATCTGAAATTGTATGCAAATTAGCCGGCGTGGAAATAGAAATATAATTACTATAGGAAACTCTGCGCGGGTCTCTGAGAAATGGCTGTCGCCAGTCGAGGGTTAACATTTCGTTCGCTCGAGCATGCGTTGTATAATTGCGCCCCATCCAAGATGATCAATGGCATTCTCCTTCTTCACCGGTAATTCGTGCTTTATTCACGAACTCGAGCGAATATCTCCCGCGCTATACTTTACGGTAATTCCCGAAATTCGTGATGCGCGCGCCGCAAAATCAATTCCGCCACTCGTTCCAACCTTTCTATCAACTTCGTCCGAGAACCGGTTAACATGCTAATGCCGTTACATATTAATCACCATTAATGCCGGGCTCGGCGCTGCACTGAAAACAAACTGATACCAATTGATAATAAGTTTAAGTGACAAGGCTACGAACCGGTCGCGCTTACGACTCACAATTGAAACCACGACAATCCATGCGAGTCAGTTGGGAAGATGTCGGTGGAAGTCGTATAATCTCTCGACATATTGTTGCGCCTTATTGTTACAAAGAAATATCTTGATATTGGAGAAAAATTCGTAAAATTTTTAATTGCATCTTCAGTCCGAAAACATCCATTACCCTCTGCTATTTTTCAGACTATTTGATTTCACGTCTGGAAAATGATTCATCTTTTAAGCCGATAAAATTATCGACCAACTTTCGCTCCTAATATTTTCTATTGACATTCGACGTGTGTGTGACAAGCCCGCCGCACTGAAAAATTAAATAACTAGATTTAGGTCGACCTAATCAAATAATTTGGTTAACGTTTGCTCGATGAATTGTTTGGTTATTGCAACCCAAAAATTTAGTTACCTGATAAAAATAAGAAAGAAATTGTATCTACTTTGAAGACAGTGTCTTATCTACATTGAGAAAAAAGTACTTGAAAATTTATTCGTGTTGGTATAAAATTTATTTCATTGAACCTTAATCTTTTCTTAGCGTATCTTTAAAGACATATTTTTATACTGAGAGCTTAAAACTTTAAATATTCTATTATCCTTCATAATAAAAAGTTTCCAGTAACGAATGCTAAACTTCTTAAGAAAGTAGAAAAAAACTAAGCAAATAATTTGATTGCTAACTTAAAGGTATTTATGACGTTTGTTCTCTCCATTTCGTTGACGCAAGTAAAAAATGTTGTCAACCATAATAAGTTTGTCAAATATTTTAGTAGCAATTACAAAAGTAAATTTTTCAGTGCGTGGAATTCGCGATCCGAAGATTGAGAAAAAAAGATCAAGTTGTGCTTCACCGAACAATTATCACTGTTAATACTCGCATTGATACCCGTTCCTTAAAATCTGTGTGCGATCTTATCGATTTCTTTCGCGTTTTGCTCCGCGCGTAAATTGGTAAGACTCGGCTTATTATATGACGCGTGATTAATTTAACAGTGAATTAACAGCGGAAACGCACAAGACTCGTCAAATTCTCGCAAAATTCCGGGCGCAAAGTGGCTCGTCTGTTCTGCGCGTTTTCGGCTCGTTTGAGACGATGATCTCGCGCGACCTTTTTTGGCAACCGAAGTGTGTGCGTGCTGAGGAAAATAATGCGATTAAGCTAACACGCGCCGGGCAATAATAACGGCCTGTGGAATAATTAACCGCTTGCGAATGTCCATTCGCGTGAGATAAACCGATCTTAGCGGATTTAGAGGAAGATTTTCGTACTTTCGAAATCGTACCGCCGCGAGATCGCTCAAAAAGTTGAAAAAGAAAAGGAGTTTTTTGACGGAACAACCAAACGTCTGGTTATAAGAAGAAAATTTGGCTTATGAGAATTACGTTTCCTTCAATCAAAACGCGCAATTCCGACCAAATTCGTTGTTCAGTGGCTGGGCTTCGTTACAATGAAACTATCTAACGAAAGCGCGTTATTAGAAAATAAACCGCAAGAACCTGAAAAATGTGGACGCTCTCGCGATCTCCGCCGCGTCGTAACATCGGCGCGGGCGGATCGTTCAAAAGCGTACGCGATGCGAAACTTAATTATTCGAATACAATATCGTGCACGAGTGGTGCCCCGGGGCGAAAAATGCCGAGGAGATCGCGTTATAATCGGGTCACTTTTACGCGCTTATTCGCTAAATACGGTATTATATCCGTGTAAATTTTGCAGAGAGGCAAAATGTAATAACACAGCGCGCCCATTATTTTAAACGTGCCGAACTTTTCCTCTGAATTTTTCGATGGTTCCGCCACACACAAAGCCGTTGGTCCATTACAAATTGATCCTAAATTAAGCGATGCGGCGCACCACCGTTGCAAGCGCGCGTATCTCTCGTTAATGAGGTTTATTTTCGAAACAATATTTTTCATAAAAGCGGGAAAGATGATATGCGCTTGATCCAAGATCCTTTCTCTCTCTCTCATTTGCACAATTTCGATATTTGTCGGTTCATTCTTTATACACCACTCTCTTTATTTTTTATTTAATACCATGAAAAAGAAAATTTCAGTCCTCACAACTAAGTATGGACCAGATGAAAACTCGATGAAATGATGATATCTGTTTCTTACCGCAATTGAGAATATTCGTGTGAATACATTCAGCCGCATAAAAAAATTCTCGGTTGAGAAAGCGATAGATTGAGCAGAAACATTCCTCATAGAGGAATCTTCCTACACCGAAAAAATAATGTTATTGTTCATGTAATATTTATTCGATGCAAAATTCCAATACTCCTTGGCTAATATTTTGTAGGCAATGATTGTGAGTATCGCGGCCCTCGTGATCGGCGGGCGCGCTTTGGAGCGGCGCCGCGTTTTATCTCTTGCGAAGTATGCGAAGCATTCGAAACATGCGTGTGAACACGCGCCGAAAGCGCAGTTAGCAATTCGCTTTCCAAAGTCAATCGTCTTAACGCGGTAGAGCATTCGTAGAGAGTCTCGCAAAGACACGCCCTGTATCGTTTCAATAAATATTTCTTTATGTTAATCCCATCCAGACCACGCGATTGTCCTCTCGATTGTCTTTACGGTCTTCCCCCTACAATTGATTACAATATTTCCAAGTAGGAATATAATTGTACACTGTGATATTTCCTTCGTATGAGTAAACATTTATTTGCATTTGTTGAAATACAATTACGACAAGTTATTAAATACATAATATTGAGGATATCAGGATTTATTTTGTGAAAATATTTACTCGGCACAAAAATCGTAATTTAAACCCCTCTGGGTTTTTTCAACGGAAAAGAAATATTACGTCATTCTAATAGACACTCAAATTTATAAGTAAATTTTACACTTGCATTTATTTACAAATATTACTGCGTTCAAATAAGTAGGGGCGACGAGTTTTGTCAAAATCTTGCCACTCGAGGTATTTTCAAAGTATGTTTATATCACAGAAAACACAATTAATTCCAGAAAGTTTTAATTATGTTTTTTATTGTTTATTTATTTAATATATTTAAAGTGAGAAAAATATTGCTTAATTTAAGGAGCTGAAAAACAGGTAAAAATATTCTCAGAAGAAACATAGAGGATCTTGTTTGGATTTAATACAATTTCTGTAATTAAAACAAATTTGTCCCTCGGAATGGAGTAAAAATGCAAACGAATGTTTTGTTTCTCATACAAATATTGTTATGTCACATTTCTTTTGTATTTTTAAATATCACAATAGTTGTAACAAATAATAAATTATTTGAAAGAAGTAACACTGAAAAATATTCAAGTATTTTCTCGTTTCAGTGGGGAAATATATAATGAGATAAAATTGATTTAACCCTTAGCTGACACACGTCAAAATAATAACGTACGTGCTATAGGGGGTATTTTGGATTCCAGCGAGAAAAAATGTGTATAATTGTTTTATTTATCAATATTGGGTCAAGCCTCGACTAATACTAGGTGACGCCACAGAAGCAAATTTGGCGCGCAGCTATGAAAAATTTGCGTTCAAAAACACTCTGGGGTACTTTTAACCCCGTGTGTCAGCTAAGGGTTAAACGAAATATTATTTCCTCCAAATAATATTGTTTTTCCCTATAAGGCAACATGGTTTACTTTAGTGAAACAACATTTTCATTCAAACAAAATTTGTTGTTAAATTATGTTATTTATATATTGAACAAGTCAAACAAACACTAAATTCAAAGGAACTTTGCGCGTAAACCGAGTTTTCGGTCCAAAATTCAGTTACACACTAACGAAGTTGTTTTTTTCCGATCGCGCCGTTAAGCCGCATTAATTAAGCTTCGCTCCTCCGGATAGATCGAAACTAATCTCGAGAGGGCGGGAGGTGATCTCCGGCGTTGCTGGATTGTGTAAACATGAGCCACCAGCCGTGCGCGCGTGAACTGCCTGGAGCTTCCGAAATTCCAAGATGCGAATCGCTCGCGCGCGCGCCCTGACGAATCGATCGGCGCAATTTAATTTGCGAATTCCCGGTCGCGAAAACGACGTGCCGCGATCTTTGCGACCCTAATGGCTATCCGCACAAACGACACAAAATCAATTCAGCGCCGCGAAGGGTGCCATGAAAAATCGGCGCGATGTGCACGCGAGATATTTTTCATAGACAGAAATAGAGATGCGAGATCGCAGAGAGCGAGCGCAGCGTGCGTGCTCGCCGACGAGCGATTGGCGTGACGGTAGGTTGCATTTGCGGCACGCGCGCCGTGATACCGGGTGTCCGTCGAGAAGCGCGTTATTGGTTTGCGTCCGATAGGCAAGAGCTCTTTAAGCGTCGGTGATTCGACGAGTAAACTCGGAGTAAAAAAAAAGACGTGTTTATCATGCGTGGGACGAAAAATTGAAAGGAATTCAAGAGAGAAATTTCGGTCGAACGTTTCCGGATATATTCTTCCGGCTGTGACTCCGGATAGCGGGAAGAAGCGCGGCTCCGATCACGCGGAAACACGCTTTTACTCAAATGAATATCGAATACTGTTCGTTAAATTAATGAACGGAGCGAAAAACACAAGCTCACGCTGGCGGGCATATTTCCGCGGCGCTAAATATTTATTCAGGAAATTAACATCCGTCACAAATGCGCCGCGTATATCGTGCTGCGCCGCGGCTGATAATTGTTTCGACTAGCATAAATATCGTAATTTGTAAAAACCCGCGCGCGACGTCGATTTCGCGTCCGTTGGCACGGCGCGTTGGAAATCCTTCGGACGGAGATAACTGTTCGGCCTTTGGAAGTGAAAAAATCGCCACCCCGTTATCGCCGCGAATTTTATCCGGCGCAATGTCGCTTACGACACGCGTGAATCGCATTGAATTTATTCGTCTGAACGCACACTCGACGCGCGTGTATAAGTATTCCGACTTTATCAATCAGGAGAAATATAAAAGTCTCTCGCATTTTCGTTGCAGCGCCGACTAAACACGTGCGGCCGCCTCCCCCGATAATTGCTCGCGATTACATAAAGAGTAACAGAGTGTTTTAAGGAAATTATATTTCCATACGTTTTAATTCGTGCGCACCAACGGTAGCGCGCACGCGGACGCTCGTCCGGAGAACGGTGAGAGAAGGTTAATTAATTAGATTAACACGTTCCGTTTCCGCGTGTAATTAAATCCTCGGGCATTCTCAAACGCGACGATAAATTTCCTGTAAATGTGAAAAATTCGCGCGTTCCTAACTATCAAAAAAGGAAAAAAGGAAAAGAGAGACGGTAAAACGAGAGAGGGATGATAGATAGATAGATAGTTTATTAATATACTGGAGTATTAAGACCACTTGAGCATATAGGATAGATCATTAGAAGCGTAATGTTTGAGTCAAGCTAAGTAAATGTGGTTACCAGAAGAGATTTGCAGCAAGCAATATGTTCGTTTGAAAAATAAGCTATCAAACAAATAACAATCTATCAAATAAAAAGCTGTATATAAAGAGAGCTGTTTTTTTTACTGTCGCCTTATTTTTCATTCACGAATGGACCAAAAGGCCTTTTTTTTTTTTTAAGAAACAGACATATTTTATTACAAACTCAAAACTGTATCAAACGTTTTGTCCGACTACTTTCTTCCGTTTTCATGCAGCTTCATTATTCCGTCCTCGAAAAACTGCCCATTTTTCTCAGCGAGAAATTGCTTTAGATCAATTTTACAGACTTCCAGATTGTCGAATTTCTTTCGAAACACAATCAATCTTTTTCTTTTAATAATGTAGTGAACTTTAATATATGCATACGCGAAGTTAACACCAAGTGTACTTACATTAAATGTGAAGTAAAACGTTAAAGAAACGAAAAGACTTATTGGCCTACCAAGTAACATATCAGAGTGTCTGAACTAATGAACCAAAATAATATTGTACAATATAGCGATGTACAAAAGGAAGAAATAAGCTACGTAATTAAGATATAAAATAAGTATGAGAGAAATAAGGATATAGCACGTTCCTGAGAGGGAAAAACATCGTCGTGTCCGCTTACTCAATCGCACGCGATCTTTGTAATTTCGTCTCTACGGTGTGCTGCATCCGCGTGCTCTTCTTCGGAACGTGTAAATCATTTTTCTACGACGATCGCGCGCGTTATAATAATACGCGAATTCGCCACGACATTGGATATCGTCATCCGCTTTTCTCCGTAACTCACGATTATGCAACCGCGATTATAAAACCGCGGACCATTTTAGTGCATACATATATGCGACGATAGCGACAGTTGACATTCAGGGAAATACATTTTGATAGAGTTATCGCGCGCGATTATATTATTCCGCTCCGAGTCAAAAACAACAAACAGCCGACGTGCTTATGTTTCACACTTGTCGCGCGACGAATTTGCCGAACGTTTAATCGTCCGGCAAAAATTAATCTGAAGCTCCTTGGCAGCCGATCAATTTGTTCGCAAGACGCTGGTAAAGCAGAGTGTAACACGATGCAACTACTTTCGCGAATGCACAGCGTTTCATGCTGCAGTAAGAGATTTAACGCGCATTAGATTAATTCGCGAATCAGTACATTCAGAGAAATATTCTTAACAACAATCACTGGATTGGTGGGCTGGAGTTAATCACACCGCATAGTCGATTAATATAAACATCTTTATCACCAGAGCGCAGCCGCCGACCAACCTTAGCTACTCGAGTTCAGCTAATTATTTCCCTTGTTTTTCAACAGAGCAAGTTGGATCTCATAAGCATCTTTGACACTTCTGCTTGAAAAATCGAAGTTCTGTTGAAATATAGGAGAAATAATGAAAGTTGAGCCAACCAATTCCGATCATTTCTCCGAGAATTGATCTTCGTGAAAAGGTGTTGGGTAGGGTGCACGTCATTGTTTGATGTAGTCGCGGTGGTGTCGCAGGTCTGGAACGGGTAGCGGAGGAGTTGATGGGCCGTAGGAGATGGAAGCAATACCAGGACACCCTGTACAGCGGCACCCGCAGCAGCGAATCAACGACGGCACAGCCCCACCATCGGCTTTACCCGGCGTTGTCGTCGTCGCCCTGCAACCCGATTGCCGGGAGCCTGGACCAAATTGGGCCGCATCATCCGGCACCCTCGTCGTTGGTGGCGTCGACGGTGGCGTCGACGGTGCTGACGACCGCGACGACCACGACGACCACGGCGACGACTCTCGCGACGGTGAAGCAGGAGAGCCTGCAGAGGCATCACCTGCAGAACCATCATCCGGATCACCACCTGCAAGAAGATCCGCGCCGTCTGAGGCCGGGCGAGATCAAAGTCGAGGTCGCCGACGAGCCGACGGACGTCGCGGCGAGAACGGCGGATGCGGCGACTACCATCAGCACGTCCACCACGACGACCGGCACGACGAGACGGCGACGTGGAGGACGCCGGCAGAACGACGGGGAGGACGCCGACGGGGAGGAGGACGACGACGAGAACGACGAGGAGACGGGACGGGGGGGTCAGAACGAGGTGGAGAAACGGCTCAAGCTCGACGAGGACGCCGACAGGTCGGTCAGCCCTCTCAGGACGACGGAGAACGCGACTCGGGATCATCCGACTGCCAACGCTACCGACACGGAAGGGACCAAGGTTGGTGGAAATTGTTCCGATTAATCGGTGCTTTGTCAGTCCATCCATTTAATGCTACATCGTAGCTGAGAAATAATGAACCATCGAACAAAATTAGTAGCAAAATTCATGTTCTTATACATAAGCAATAATCTATAATCTCGTATGAAAATAAAAGCTTGTTCACGTGAAGATATTCCTATCTAGTTTCATTAAAAATATATTCATGTCATTTAAGAGCAATTTTCATAAATTGGGAAGAAAAAACAGAAAGACTGATATCTTCAGATTCTTAGTTTGTATCAATTTTTCGTTTATTTCAATCAAAAAGCTTTTCTTCATTAATTCCATTTCCCAATATTTCTGTTTCATCTATTCGTTTCTTATTTGTCTCTTTAAAACCCAAAAGGTTTTTTACATGGAAACTTTTCCTTTCGAAACTATCTTAAAATCTTGGAGAAAAATGATAAAAAAATATATCTCTTATGTAGGTCACGCACGGTCGCAGTGAGTCATGTACAAATGTCATCGTGATTGTTGGCGTTTAAGATCTATTCGTGATTGGCAAAGGGAGAATGGACATATCGTCGGGTTTTTCGTTGTCCCAACACATGAGCGATCCAATGACTGATCTAGCTGGGAGGAAAATATTTATTCATAATTATATTTAAGAAAGAATTAATAATCAGGAGAATCATTTTTCTAATATGCATTACTATAAATAATAATGACACGCATATTGCTACTACTATTTTTGTGGTTAAAACCGCGTATAACCGGAGCCGAAAATAATTCCTCCAAGCGCACGTAAATGAGATGGTGGTTAATAATATCGAGATAATAATGTCCTTTCACTAAAGTGAATAAGTTTCACCCCCACTTCTGTTCCAGGAACGAACGGAGGAAGTCGCGTTGGAGCGGGCACCGGTAACGCAGGGCTTGCTGAGGGTAAAGAAGGAGGAAGAGCTGCAGGAAATACCGGGTTCAGGCGGCGGCACGACGATACTGACGGCAACGGAAGGGACCAGGTCGGGGCTGTTATGCCGCGAGGGGAACGCGCCGAGCGCCGCGGCGCCGTTCCTCCTTGGAAGCCGACGTACGAGCCCACCGCCGGAGGACTGGAAGCCGCTCGACAAGTGTTACTTCTGTCTCGACGGCAAGCTACCCCACGACGACCAGCCGCCCCTTGTAAGTACCTCACGGCGAGAGCGCCGTTGATTCGTGAGGTTGCGCATGGCTGGGCATCGACTTCGTCCTTCTCTGCTACTTTCCTCTTACCCCCGAGGCGAAAGACGACGGTAGACGACGGGTAAGGGCTTTCGCACACGAATTGCATAAGATGGAAATTTAGGAGCCAACCAGGTTACTACCATCTTCTTCTAGAGTTTAAGCAATATCCTCATTCAGCTTGATGCTGCAATTCTAGACAGAATCGTAAAGCTAGTGACAACTTACGATTGGAATGACGATCGATTTCTAACTACCTACTATTTTTCGTAAATCTTACGGCTAGCAAGAAGTTGTCTGTAAGTATCGCGGAAAATTCTTTAGTAACTATCAACAAATATGTATAAAAAATTTGTCGGAGCCTGCAAATAAATCGATCATCATCTTTACGCGCAAATGACAGGTTATATATATTTGAAATTAGTCGCTCCTATCGTAACCATGAACATGTAATGACGATCAATAGTAAGTCAGATTTTTGCTTTTCGTAAGCTACTGCTTTATTCATACATTGATTTGCAGTATCATGTTACATCTTATGCAATTCGCGTGCGAAAACCTGAAACGAAGAAGGGGGGCTTTCTCAAAGCCCATATCAGGCTACGAATGAAGATTGAATTGAAATCAAAGTTCACTTGAGCTTAAGCTCAAGCTTTGGTTGGGCAGATTTCAATTGAATTTTAATTCTTAATCTGATACGGGCTTTCCGTTTCTTCCTTTCTCTTGTTGTTTCTTATATCGGATAGCCGTAAACGGATAGACAGTCTCGTCCGCGTAGTTCGCCGACGAGGTTTACATCCGACGTTGCTCGTTTTGCCTGCTACTTACGCGTCATCGGGATCTCTCTCTCTCTCTCTCATGCACCTGTTGTTTCGCCGCTTTTGATTAAGTCGAGCGCACTTCCACCACCACATCACACCATCTCCGGCAGCGCCTTTCAGCTTTGATCGCTTTGACGCGCCCATAAAAGATTCACGAGGAAGATTCGCGCGCCTTTTGAAAAATGAATTCGATCAGAATTCGATCCCGCCTTCTCGCGGGTTATCCTTTTGCCGGACCCTCTTTCCGCGAAAGCCGGGATGACTCCGTGCTGTGCCCCGCAGAGTCCGCAGAGCGACAGTAGCAGCAGTTCGCGATCGGCGGAGTCACCGATGTCGGTCCAGGTGGACCCGATGGCCGCGTCCGTGGTCGCCGCCGCTCTCAGCGGCACTTACCCCACCCTGCTGCCCCAGTGGTGTTTACCGCCGAGGGAGGCACCCCTCGTCGGGGTGCAGACCCATCAGGACAGCGCCACGGCGGCCGACCAGCCGCTCGATCTCTCGGCTAAGCCCAGAAATTCTCAGGTAAGCCGCCGGTTCCTATCAAGTTGGCGCTATCATTTCTCTGTCTCATTTACTGTCAACGCTCATCTGAGCCCCTCGGAGAGCGACGGGAAAGTAACGGGCGATCGATCGATACAATGTCCGCGGAGTAACGTCTGTTCTCTCGTAGTGTATTTCTCACGGATGCTTGTCGGTCGAGTGACTAACGCTGATGTCTGAGTAACCGAGCTGTACGCTTGCACACATCGTATTGATGAAATATTTATTTATCTCTCCCTGCCCTCCTTCCTCCCTCTCTTTTTTTCTCGTCGCATATCCACGTAACATTGATCTCATTCTCTGTCTGTTCAGGACAACAACATATCTCTGCTGGAGCAACAGAAAATACCTCTGAGGATGCCGGCAGGCATCGATCCCAAGAGTATCCTCAAGTGAGTAATTTCATTATGTAACGCCCCGCGGATGATGTATCTTTCTTTCCCGCTTAATCTCGAAATCCTTGCGCGTCGCCGATAAGAACTCTCCGCCGCGCAGAGTATAAAAGAGAGCGCGTGTTCTTCTTCTCGGCGCGTTGGAAAAATCGTCGACGGGGAGCGTTATGCATTTCCACGAACAAAAAAGAATCGCGGCGAACGTTCCTCGAGTCGATCGAGTGGCCGTTTAAGCCGGCCGCTCGGTTCGATAAGGCGTCGATTAAAAGACCGTACGAAAATCGCGAAACTGACGATCCGCCGGAATGCCGTCGCAATTAGGTGCCAATCACGCGGCCGGGCATAACCGTGATTTATCTCGCTCGTAAAGACGCAAGGGGAATCGTACCAATGACGCCCGTCCAAACACGCAGGACAGATTCGGTAATTGATGATACAGTTCGAGGATCTTTCGGATTTAATCGCGCGTAGCCAATCAAGAAGCATCACTTTTTCCAAATTGCTCGCAGATAAGATGAATGTCCGAATTTAGTGACAATGTAACAATTTGTGACAATCGCGTCCGTTTTTCTTAATGGGCCCCAAGTAGCTTCATCCTAAACGTTCTTTTCACTACTCGAAATTTCATATATTTTCTGTTGTTTCGAATAAAATTCAGAATCAAAGTGAATGCTATAGCTTCTAACGGTGGCGAACACTCGTCGATATCTTTAGAAATTGGTTAATATAAAGCGTTTTTTTGGTATTTCTTTGTAGTTACTTTTCAACCTCAAGCGATTGTAGTCGTACTGTCAAAGTCGAGGAAAGATTAAAGGATATTTTGCAAGTGAAAAAAGTAACAAGGTACGTATTTTTTGAAGTTAATATATATATATATATGTCACTAATCGGTACTGGAATATTTATCTAAATATATATAATATGAAATGATATAAACGTTTCTAAAGAGAAAGTGTGATTTGTAAATGTTGTTTGTCATTATAAAGTTAAGGAATAGACTTGCCAAAATTTTGCTCAACGATAGGGACGTTTATGATTCTATACCAATTTGTGACATTTGAATAATGATTTTTGTCGACCAGTAATAGGACTGCTCGCCACCTGTTATATATGTCACAAATTGGGACAAAATCAAAGTTACTAAATGACGTCACTTTTGACGGAATACAATTAAAATGTTATCATAAGTTTAAAAAACCTAATGTTTAAACTTTCGAGCAAAATAAGTGTTTAACATGTGTATTATTACAATAATTTATTTTCAACAATAAGGTTACTTTGTCACTCATTATAGGACATTCACCTTGATAATAAAATTAATGGAGATTATTATTTCCAATCGTTTTGCGCGAGAAATCATTTATTTGCGCACGAAGGTTATTCAATATCTCGCACCTTCATATCGTGCGCGCAAAATCCTCCCACGTGCAATTGTATCAAAAGGCAAACAAAGCGGGCTTGTAAACAAAGAGCCGCTTTTATCAGAAACTAAGATCGTGCGAGCTTAAATCTTTTGGACGCGTTAGTGTGGCCACGATTGCGAAAGACTTGACGATTATCTCGAGCGTGTTCGCAGGTGAGATAACGAGCCAATCGACACGGGCGTGCGAGAGAGAGAGTAATTGCGGTGAAATTTGCGGAGATCCGCGAATTAATTGAAATCCCATAAGAAACCTCATAAGACAATTTCACGCGCGTTGATTTGCACGAGAATCGCTGTCGAGATCGTCCAATTGCGCGCGCGATTCGAAACTTTCGAAAAATCGCTTCCCGCCGCTCATCGTACAAACGTTTTCCGCCTCTTTGTGTTTATGTGCCATGGCACTGCCATGGCAAGAATTACGGCGAGGAATTCACGTAATAATAAAAGGAAAAATCTGTTAAATCTTACATTTTGCACTTGCATTCAATAGTTTATTTACAAATGGAACTACTTCAAATCAATATTTGTCACAAGCTATTAAATATAAAATTAAATTGATAAAGGCATTATTTGATTTAAGAGACTGAAAATAGATGATTATATTTGATTCTGACACATTTTTTTCCGTGTGGACAAAACACGCGTTCAAGTTGTATTTCACGTCGCGCTAACTCAAGAAGGGCTTGATCACTCGTGTACACACGTTGTGTCGGAGCGGCATTTTTATTATTCACCCGAGTGGTGATCTAAACAATCGTGCGCGCAGCTCGTATTACGGAAATAGGTGTCGGGTTTATGTCCAAACTGGATAACCTTCGCGTCACATTTTATCTCCGCCGATCATTTTTCACGAGCCTTTTTGGAAAATTTCATCGGTTAACAAGGACGGATGATTTCGGTAGAATGAAATTCGATCGTTTCAGGGAGTGATATCGAGAACGATTTTTCTGCCGATAAGTAACGATTCACCGAGACGGAAGTTTTGTTAGTAAACAGAACTGTGTGTTTCGTAATATCGATGTACGCGCGCGGCGTTCATCGATCGCGAACGGTGAGGTAGGTCGCTCGTTGCGTGATTCTCACGCGCGATGTGCCTAATGCGTTGCGCGCGTTGAGTCGCGCGAAAAAATTTTCGTTGTAAAACGCGCGTCTCGCCAGTACAGCCGCAAAACCGTAATAATACCGACGAGTTGCCTCAACTTTTCAACCCTTTGAGCTTTAAACTGCTGCGCTGTCTGCGGTAGCGCGGCTCGATAAATATTTAAGCAACGCGTTTCGCGAAATCGACGCAACTCGATTGCGGTCTCAAACGCGAATGCAGTAAATTTCGTAGTTGAAACAAACGACAGCGAGCGGAAGCCGAGTTTCGCGCGCGTTTCAATTTCGCTTCTTTCTATCGTGAGAAAACTCGAGGGTGAATTAATAGCAACGATACCTTTCGATTGCAATCGGAAAATTCGGTCCGATTGTCTCTGCGGATTTATGAATAATTACGCCGAAATGAAGGAAAGCTTCTCAAACACCGATCGATCATCGGTGAACGACTTTTCTCCGGAGAAACGAAGAGTGAATGTATCTACCTGACAATAGGCTGACGAGTGGAAATATGTCTATCTAATCAGCCTGATTCGAGAGCTACTAAATTTTCTGTTTAATTTCACACTTTTCACTGAAATGTTAATTTAATACAATATGTTAGTGAAGTAATACAAATTATATATCAAAAATTAACAGATGGCGCAATTGTTATCGAGGAGAAATCTCTTAATTGCCAGGTAGATCCAATCGAACTCATTTTTCAGCGCGGTTCGCTCGAAGAAGCGTCGAAGGCGTACATTGCCCCCGTGTTTTCGCTGTTTTCCCCCGCGGAGCATTTTGCGCGTCAAATTTTTATCGTCGTCTATTATTAGCCCACCGTAATCTGCACCTCCCGACACATCGAAGAAGTACCTCGTGTGCATTACGAGGGGACTTCGCATCGGGAAGAAGAGGGGTAGGAAGAATGAGAGATCGAAGGGGAAGAGAAAAAGAACGCGAGGCGAGAGAAGTCGACGCATGCGCTACGCGGCGTAATTAGCGATAAGATAGGCCCGTCGACGAAACGGGTCGAAATTAAAGTCCGATTCAGACGCGAATATCTCGCACGGCTGCTCACTTTGCCGATATAATACTTTCCCGCACGTCTGATTGCATAATAAAACAGTTTGTTTTGATAACGGTCCACGGTAAAATTTTTCTTACTTTGAACACGTTAAAAAGCAATACGTTAACGAATGAAACGTATGTATGTTTAAGAAATGTTTCTAAACGACGCCCTTTAGATATCTTTACGATGTCTGTTATCTGGGAAATTAAATTCACATATATATCGTGTACTTTTTAACAAATTCTCCGAGTCAAAGCAACGCAAAAGTTTCAGTTTTTATCATAAAATTTTTATCGTGTGTAAAAGTACGCGATAAAAGTTTCCAAGTGACATTTCTAGCTGACAGTTAGCGTCAAATATTTACTTGATACACAAAAGTCCTGCAGTTTGCACGAATGTGTCAGTGCTCTGATCAGAAAAATTCCGACACCCTTTCAACGAAATTTAGAGATCTAAAAAGATGCGGAATGTTTGCAGAAAAATGTTTATATATATTTTAGTAAGATTTCTCGTTAGATGTGGATCGCGCATTCATCGCACTTATATCTACGTAAAATCTAAACATGTACGGGCAGCATGATCGTGTGACACATTTTGAGAATTGTCTTTGCGTTATTGACGCTTATCAAGTTCGTCATCCCTTTGGCGGCCCTTTTAAAAATTAAATCGAAGTTTCGAAATTATATCGTCGCGCTGAAGAAACGGTCAATCGAACGGTCATTGCTGCTCGATTTCTTCCAATCCCATGATGACTTTACAGCTGGCTGCTGTGTCTATCGAATTTTCGTGAAGAATTGACTCGGCGAGAGGAACCGTTCGTAAGTTATCACTAATTTCACGCGATAAGAATTTTTCTACTCCGCTCGAGTGTCCCGAATAAAGGAGATCTCCCTCTCGCTGTCGAAATATATCGTCCCGCCTTTCTGATCCGCGCGTTATAACACTCTCACAGCCTGTACTTTATTGGGGGAGCGTGCGTGGCGAAACGCGTCGTTTTCAGCGCTTTTGTATGAATGGAAAAGCCTCGCTTTAATCTGAATTGGCATTAAACCCGAATGGAGCCACAGCAGCAGTAGCTTGGCCGAGCTTTGAAAGCCGCGATTAAGACGCTATATGAAGGTTATCCTTTGCGCGTATGTTTAGTAGAGGACGCTCGCGCACATTGTGGGGAATAAAAATCGCGCTCGCCGAAGGGGATGATGACACGCTTTCGAAAAAAAACTATCGCGTTAGCCCGACCAGACGCGGACTTCCCACTCAGCAATACCCAATTCGAAATTTTGACGCCACTTTCTTTAGGACACTATTGCGCTTGCTTGGACGGTCTGTACCGAGAGAAAGAAATATCTAAAAATTCAGAGTTATTTTAATAATTTTGATTTAAATTCCTTCATTTAAGTAGAATAATTGCCTTTACGAAAAGATTAAAAAAATATATCTTTTTTTCATCATGTGAACAATTTCTCTCGGTGTAATAATATGTCTAAGTAAATATGTTATCAGGACTCACGGAATAAATATTGTTCAGATAACTTTTCTTTCAGTATATAGATTAGTAAAAATCTAATTTGACGACGTTTATTAACTTCTCTCTTCAATTTTTCGTTCTGATGCTGCCTTGAACGAACCTATTTTCACGCGAAAACAGCGAGGACAAAAGTTGAAGACATTATTCCGGTGAAAATGAGTAAATTATATCGTTAGATAATTGAAATTGAATTTACTTTGCTATCTATTATATTGTAAAAAGGGGTGAACATTTCACCGACGTTCTCTCGTTTTATCGCTTGCGCAGCTTCAGCGGTGATATCGAATGATATTTTTCTCTTTTGGTCCGCGATTATCTCCGGTTACAGCGCGCACGAATTTATAATAGTTATGATTCTGAATGCGATACGCGCGTGGAAGTTTCCTCAGGTGAGGTGAAAATTACACGGGCTCTCTCGGAGGGTTAGCGCAACCATAATGGTGTATACCTGTTAAATTCATGCTATTCAGGCACGCCAAGTTTTTGCACCTCCACTTCGGTGTTACGGAGACTGCCCCAAGGTACTTAGCGTTGCCTATAAACCGACATTACGCAAGTAAATACCAGCCTATGTAATTTTATATCTTTCTTTGGGCACATATTGCCATTTTTATATTGTTATATAACAGTACCGTCTCCGTTAGATTCGTTTAATTCGCCAAATTGGGATGAGAATCATGAGCTTTCTTAATTTTTGAGAGACCTGCATTTAGTGTTCCGAATAATGAAATTCCACTCGGGACGCGTTTGTCTCACTTAAAGACGACGGCAAACGAAATTAGACTGTCCGCGCGCTCACACGCCCGCGATACTGAAAAATAGTCGAGCTGCAATAAAGCCAGGCAGCAGTACTCAAGTGAAACCGGTTCTTTGTGGAAGACTTTGCGCAGAAGGTGCGCTGGCCAAGGAGGTATTGGCGTCGCAGTGAAGGACGAGATTACGACTATCTGGTGCGCGATTGCGTGAGCCGGCGTGATTTATGCGAGGATTTGCGAGATCGAGCCGTCCAGAGATCGATCGTGAAACTTCGGGCGCAAGCGTAACGAGGATATTTGTTTTGCTGCCGGTTAATTGTTATCGACGTTGCTCGAGTTTCTCACGCGGCATAGATATAAAAACGCGGACATTGTTGAATTAACCCTTTCGATCGGGTTATAGGGGAAGGGAGGGAGGATAAGAGGATGACCTAAGGTTTGTTGAGGTTTGTCCTCTCGTATAGTAACGTAAAAATAATTTTTCTTTTCCGAATAGCAAAAACAATCTTTTCAATCATCTATATAAAGGGAACACTTTGCAAATCAATTCTGTTTTAAGAACGTGTTAAGGTCGTCTTACCACCTAAGGTAAGGTAAGCGGACGGATACATTGTTTATGTACAGAGAAAATAATTTCTAGTCTGTACAGCGTAATAAAATACAAATAAAAATAATTTGTAACGATGCAACTTGAAGGAAATCTAGACAAGAAAAGCAATTATTTATAATTATATAATTTGCAAATAAAATATACGAACGGCAAGAAATATTGCAATATGAGGAATGAAAAGCAATAATATATATTATTATAATAATATATTATTATATGCGTTTTTATATGTAGTTTTATAGAGAAAGGAAAATATTTCTTTATGAAGAAATAGCGCAAAGTTATATATAGGTGTACTATATATTTCTTATTATATTATCTACTATCGTTAACAAATTGAAGTCAAACTGCAGCATATTATTTATTATTAGAAATCTCTTTTAGTAAATCGAAATATTCATTTTACGTCAGCATTATTGCTTTTCTACGTATAACAACGTATTTAAAAAGGGAATCGGAAGAGACCGAAAGTAATATTTCTGTCGCGATATGGGAATACGTCTCGGAAAAGCTCGGAGAAGCGCGCGCTGAAATTCCCCGGCGTTTATTAAAAGTATCGTTCGGTTTTATTTAGCGAACGTAAATATAGACGATTTTATCCGAAATTACGCGACAACAACGACGACGGGAACGTTGAACTTGAGCCGCGCATGGTGCCGACCGAGTTTCCGACCTCCACGTTTCATCAGTATCAACTCGACCCACACATACATCGTCGCGAAAACCGCAGACGAGTCGACAAACAAAAATCGCAGATAAATCAGCGCCGGTCGATGACTGACGTCGCGGGACCTATCCGGACGAAATGCACTTTTATCAGCGCGCGGCAGGTCGACGAACTTCTCTCGAGAGAGAAGACAGAGGGGACTCCCGTGTGGTGCGGCGAAGGGGAGAGAGAGCGCAATGATTCCTTACGCGCCTAATCTTATCGTTGCGCTCTGTGACAAATTGCACCGATATCCATCGCCTTCGTGCCACGTCGCGCTCTTTTATGCGAGCGCAAAATATTACGCGCTCTCTCACCGCTCGTCGAGAGTTTTTGCGCCCGTTTTTTGCGCGCACCTGACGTTCGACTATTAGAAACGGGAGTGCTCGCGCCGGGGAGAAATTTTATCGTCCTGTTCGTCGTGCGGACAATGTCGGATTTTTGTCGTGGTTGTAGTTGTCGCTCGCGAACTTGTGCGCTATTTCGTTTGAACGCACGATAATTGTTCGATTCAAGTATATAGAAAAAAAGTTCGTATATTATGGGGCCCCCCTTAATATCTCCGTTATTAAATTCCGCCAATTATTTGTGCAATCATATGTTTAGATAGGAAAAAATTTTATGTTAAGAATAGATATTCTCAGCAAGATTGTTATAATCTTCTAAGAATATTATAACACTCTTGCTTATATATTTATTATTGATTTAGAATGATTTCTTTCCTGTCTAACAGCTCGCCGTAATGACGCTAATATGCCAACGCACAATAGCCGGCATTTGTTACAACGATTTTTACTCTCGAGCATTTCAAAATGTTTTCAAAGTACATTTAATTAGACGTATTTTTTCTTAAACGTGGGCATATTAACATACGAATAATTTGAATATTTTGTTCATTATATAACATTTTATTCCGCTCTACACATTTTGAGTTATGCCAAATTAAACAACGGCATGGCATTTTGCTAATTTGTCCTCCCACCAAAAGAGATTTAATATGGCCTCTTTTCCAAAATAGTTATTCGATAAATTTATAATTCACTTAAAGTTTAAATTAAATTTAAAAGTCCATTCGTTTTGTATATGTTGTCCTTTTGAAAAGCAGTATCTGCATGAAAAATTCACTGTTATATTCATTATTGTTCCTTCCAAGAGAGCTTATTTTGAATAAATATACAAATTTGTAACAGAACACTGTGTTTCTCAAACAAAACCAATTTCTTCAATTTATTATAGTAGGAATACATATTACTATCTCTCTTCGACCCACTATGCAGTGTCGCCAGATACATAAATAACAGTAATAAAGATTTCATCAAAGATTGAGCCGATTGAACAACACTTTGACGAATGTGAAGTTTTCAATTTTTTTAATATTGATTATTAACAGAGTTATTGTACCACCTTCACTACATATATTTTTACTATCGAGACTGTGAAGTCGAGCGATCGGGGATGTAATTACGCACGAAAATAAGGATACTTATCCGGAGCTTGACGTCACTAGATGCGAGGGAAATCGTGGACGTAATGCTTTTCGGGAAGTAGCCCCGACGGCGATAAAAAAAAAATTCTAGCACCGGCAGGCGGGCATTAGAAACGATTAATAATGCAACTTGTCTCGCGGTGACGCGCGTTGCTTTAGTTATTTCCGTTTCGACGATGAGTCCTTTGTAACTCGGTTTGACATAAATATGCAGATCGCTTACTTAAAGAGGCGCAAGAAAGAGAGTGTGTGTGTTTTTTCCGCTCGGAAATCGATTACGCGCGACATTGCTCGCGAAATTGCCGAATTAACGTGCGCGTACTTTGCTTTCGTTTGTAAAACTTAATTCGCCGCGCTACTCGACATCACCGCGCGGGTTCGCAACACACACAACTTCACGGACACGTGTTTGCGTCGAAAGCTGGCACGTGGCCGTTTAATGCGGCTCGCCTCTCGAGTTAGTCCAGGAGGACGGGCGCACACGTGAGCTTGCATTGCGAGAAGTGATGGATAACCTGACTTCGTTATGACGCCTGGCTTGAGCGAGTATCGATCGCGTCTATTGGCCGAGCGATTATCAAACTGCGCGCACAATCTCCCAGCCGCCTGCTTGGGACAATGTTTGCCTCGAGATATTCGAAGATTCGCTGTCGATTCGATCAAACTGCTCGTTTCGTAGGGATTCTACGCGAACGAACCGCTGCTCCTGCCGATATACTTTCTCGGCTTTTCCTTCTTCACCGACGAGAGCGAGAATTTAGAGAGAAATCGTACAAACTCCAAAGTGCAAATTGTTTCGCTCGATAAGTTTGAACGCGATATAATTATTGATTTATTTTTCACACATACGGTTTCTGCAGTCGGGAATTCTGACGTTAGCGTGCGACAGGACAAACAAGATTTGTCGCAGTGATCGATGGACGATTACGGAGCTTTGGAAATCTCCGGGGAGGGTCACCGTGAAGTTTTCATCTAATGAAATAATCTCTCTATTCTTCACCGAAGAAAAATCTTAGAATCAAGTAATTGCCTGTTTTTCAGCCGCTTAAATCAAATGATATCTGTATTGATCTATTTTAATAGCTTGTGGTAAATACTTTCTTCGCGCAGTAATAATATTTGTAATTGAATTACCGAATGTGAGTGTAAAATTTAAGAGCGTACTTATTAGAATTATGTACTATATTTGTTTTCCACTGAAGAAACTTGGTAGTTTCAAATTTGAATTTTTTTGTTCAATAAATATTTTCCCAAAATAAGTTCTCAATGTAGTATGAATGTAACGCTTGTTTTAACATCAAACGTCTATTTATGACACGAAGGAAATATTGCGCACACTCAATTATATTTCTACTCGTGGTAAATATTTACCATTCTACTTGGACCAAGGAAATATTTTTCGAACGGTGGTACTTTTTTTGCGAGAAAAAGAGAAAGAGAAAGCGACACTCGACGGCCCCACTTTACGGGAAATAGCATCACACGCCGAATTTCAGGGAAAAACAGATAACGTTGATTAACGTTGTTTCAGCTCGTGTTACCGCGCGAAACCGCGAATGACCGGACCGGTTGCGGCCGCGGCGGCGGCGGCGGCGGCGGCGGCGGCTGCGGCGGGCGTCGGTGGTGTTCCAGTGGTGGGTGCCGGGGGCGGCAGGAGGACCTACACCGAGGAAGAGTTGCAGGCCGCCCTCAGGGACATCCAGAGCGGCAAGCTCGGCACGCGGAGGGCCGCGGTGATCTATGGGATACCGCGTAGCACCCTGCGCAACAAGGTCTACAAGCTCGCGATGGAGCGCGAAAGGGACGCGTCCCTGACTAGCACCCATTCACACCCTCACGAGCCCGGCGCCCCAGCCACCACCACCATCACCACCACCACCACCACCACCACCACCACCACTACTACTACTACTACTACTACTACTACTACTACAACACCACCAAATACGACCCAAAACGCGACCACTCCGCCCCCGCAAGTGGACGAGGTAGGTTTTGGGGACAGAAGATGATTAGAGATTTAGGAAGCGAGGGAAAAAGAAAGGAAGGAAATGAAGGGAGCGAGAGTGTGGGGGGGG
>NW_014562572.1:79257-91066 GCF_001313825.1 Dinoponera quadriceps | reverse complement strand
GGGGGGGGGAACGTGTCGCCGACGTTTCGTCGGAAAGCCGAGGATGCGTAGAATTGGCGGGGAATCTCGCGAGGGAAACAAAGTCTCGAAGCGACGCACGGTCTTCTCCTATTTCCGTTTTCGACGGTCCTTGTAGATGCGCGATGATTTTTTGGTCGCTCTAAACATATCGATTCTATTGCGCAGAGAAACGCGCGAACGGGGGTGAGGCCGAAGACGATGCACGAGGGGAGGTCTTGTCGGGGAGAGGATGCGCGAACATGTACCGTTCATTTTTATCTAAGTGTGGTTTTGGTTAGGAAGAACGAATGAAGCTTCCCCAAAACATACCTCTGGCACGGCGATCGTGGATCTCGCGTGGACCGTTTCTCAAAACCCGATAATCGCCCGCTAGAAACTCCTGCTTGGTCGATCGATTTCTTGGTTCGATCTAGTCTGAGGAGAAACAGCTTCGTCATGAATCATAGCTGCGACAGTTTCGTCTTTTTGCCGGAATTCAACGTTTGCTTGATGGATTAAATTATGGCGAACATTGGCGCAAATCGTAGTTCATCGCGGTCACTTTACGTTAAGAAGGAAATATGTGCGCTCTTCGAGGACACTCACGTTTTGCTTTGAATTCACGAATTTTCATGTTTGCGACTTGACATATAACATAACGTTTAAAATCGGGACGAAAGACATCTGAAAGACGTCTTAAAATTATTTTTCAGACTTTTATTTACAAATATCTCGTCCCGATATTAGACGTTATGTTGTACAGGGAAAGAGGAGAGAGAGAGAGAGAGAGAGAGAGAGAGCGATCTTTTTTGTTTCTCCGCATGTTTAAACAATTTCTTTCACCTTATCGACATACTGATCTAGCAGCGCGAGCGACAGAGAGATATCGACCTAATCCGAAACGCGTTGCCAGCAATTGTGCGTTTATTCGGTGAACCACGAATGTTCGAAAGAAACGGACGACGGTCTACGCGGCTCCGTGTCGGTCGCCGTGGTGCTCAGTAGTGTCCAGTGTCTTTTGCATGGGCTGTTTAACTTTTTTTATCTCACTATTTGTAGTTTAACACACGGCAACTTGGTGTCCGCGAGGTTGCAAGACTCGAGGTAAGTTTTTGGGAAGAGATCGTGTTGAGAGAGAGAGAGAGAGAGAGAGAGAGAGAGACGAAAGGAGGATCAGCGGGGCTCGATTCTTCCTTCGCTCTTCCTTTCAGACGGGGCGCTCGTGTACGCTTTTGAACACTCTGCATCCTTGATGTTCCGCGCGCGCATTACGACCATCTCCGCGCCAGTAGCTACGCCCGATCGAATGACAGTCCCGAGATAGAGGTGGATTGCAATTTCAGGACGAACGCGCCGTCATGCATGAAACAGCGGCGCAATCGAAGATTACGGCGGACTAAACACGCCGGCCCGATTTAATCCTCATCATCTGATAGTGTCTTTTGCCCGGATTCCCTCGGATCCGCGATTAATTTTGCTCAACACACATACAATAGGAATCGGTTGTGCACAGAGAAGAAATTCTCTGTGGATTTAGTATACGTATTCGTTTCACTTTGGTTTCTCTGATATAAACGACATAATTTAATATCGGATATCATTTTGTTTGAATGAAAATGTTGTTCATTCATTAGAGTAAACCATGTTGTTTGATGGAAAAAGAAGCAGTATTATTTAAAAGAAATAATATTTTATTCTTAATAAAAAAAAATGTATTTCATTATATATTAAATGTTATTCCATTGAAATAAGGAGAAATTCATTGCGTTTTTTTTTCTAACATAATGTCCAAATAATTTGTTGTTTGTAACATTACATTGTATATTAAAACCATTGTTGTGTTTGATGAAAATACAAATGAAACATGTTATTTGACGTAAAGATATTTATTGTTTGAGAAATCAAACAATCCTGTTTGTTGAATCAAACATTCGTTTGTTTGCTTTATTCCAAAAGACAAATTTGTTTCAATTAAATTAAAGAAATTTTATTAAAACTAAAGAAATCTATTTTTTTTTTCGTATGGCAACTGGAAATCGAGTATTCCGACGTTGAAAGCGACGAAGCGTGAAGAAATCTCCATTTTATTTTTTTCGAGGATCGTGCGCGGAGCAATAATGTTTTTTTTTCATTCAGTTGTTTAGCAAAAATTACCAGCAGAATCTGATTTCGATACGACGGTGTGATTTCGTATGCGAACGAGAAAATAGTGAAATAAAATCTAAAAAGGAATAAAATAAAAACACTTTTTAGAACGGGTGCTGAAAACTCGGTTTTGTTGTATTCGAAAATGTTATGTTTGCAAAACACTCGAATTCGAGCGAAAAACACTGTTATAAGGTGCTGTGAGATTAAACTGAGCGATTATTACGATTTCTTCGGCCGTTGAAACATCAGCACATTTGTCTGTCGCATTTTTCTTGAAAAATCGGTCCGCCGGCTTGAAATCGTCCAAATCGTGCGAGCTTCAGCATGAACACCGAGAGGCGCTATTTTACGGTGCAACTTGTCGAGCTCGTAAGCACGGTCTATGCACGGTTAAAGTCTCATTTTTCATTCCTGCATTTCGTGCGATCGCGCAGCTCGCGTTTATACACGTAGCCGCCGTCGTAGAAGAGTGTTGCTTCACTTTTAGTGCAATGCATGTGCCTTGAGCGAGCGATATCTCCGCGTACTTAAATTCCGATGTATCTCGTCGAAGATAAGTTTCTCGCGAATTCCGCCTTGTGTTACCCTCTGTCTGGAGAATTTAGTCGCGAGTTTATTGCGTCGTCGTTTTTCTCGCGTCATTGGAAAGAAAACTGTTTACTGATTAGCAGCTCCTGCATGGCTATTCGATGGAAGCGTACGGAGTGGTTCGTGCGACTTGATCGCGTGTATCTTGAAAGAAGTATTCGACTTTGGGGAGTAAGAGAAATTGCAGGAGTGGAAAAAGGAGAAAGAGACCGTCTTGATCACGGCTTTCCGTTATATAAAGAATTGACGTCCCGAAATTCACCGAGAAATCTCCAAGATATCACGTCCGAGAAAGTTTCCCGAGCTGTCCTGTCGTCTCGAAATATCTTTTTACGCGGATACTTCTTTTTCCAAGATACGCGGTCACTTTAGGAAGAAACGCTCTGTATATATATCGACACTTATACACGATACAGATACACATACACTTTGGACAGGCACCTCTCGACGAAGCACTCTCGAACAAGAAGTTGCCATTGCAACGGCTGCCTAATGATTATCGATGATAAGAGAAGCACCGCTTCTACTCGCGTCCACGTAGGCGGAGTAGAAGCTTCTACTTTCCTCGAGAGGACAACTCGACCGTAATCTGCAATTTAGATGCGAGGAGTACGCAGAAAATGCTAGAAGAGATGTTTTTAACAGGTGGACGAGAAAGAACTGTCCGGAGCGGAAGAGGAGAAGGAAGTCGAAAAGGCTCTGCTGAAGCCCCTGCTCTCGTTGGAGGATCTCGTCAGGTTCTCCGCGCTCGAAGGAACCGGCGGCGATTCCCTCAGGAACCTACTGCAACGGGGACACGAAACGGGGGCCGAGTGGCCGGGACTGGAACACGCGAACATCGGCCCTTACATCCAAAAAATGCTAGCTGCCGCGGCACCGTTGGGTAAGTGGAATCAATTGTCCCGAGAACTGTCGGTTTCGTATGATTGTCATTTGATTTTTTCAATTGACGGATTTGCGCCTCTTCGAAAGCATATTTTTTAATACGCACATGTGTGTGCGCGACGTGAAATTAGTCCGTTGAAGGAAGAAATCATTTCCGACAAGCAGTCGTTTATTTTGCCCGCTCATTGACTAGCCAATCGGCGCTAAGGGACGAAAGTCGAAAAGTGTATTACGCCGCGATAAGACTTCTAGAATCGATAGAAGCCAGGCCATAGCCGGCCGCGTCGATACTTTTTCCGCCTTTAGACGGCGAGTTAGTTTCAGAGTAGCTTAAATCCGTTTTCGGAATTGCGACCCGATATCTCGGGGGGAAGGTGTCATTAGGTCGACGTCCGTCGCATTTTTTCCCTGCCATTTATACTCGCACAAAGAAAAATTAACACTCGTATTTTCGTATATATAAGCAAAAATATATATAATCTTACAAAACTCCTTTATACACGTGAAGAAATTCTACATAGCTTTAATATTATATTCTTGTTATTCGAAAAGAATTTATACCGAGAGGAAAAGATATTGGATTGATAGAAATTGATTGCAATTTTCAGTTCGAAAATATCGTTCTTTCTATCTTCTTTTTCCTCTCAGTTGATTTATTCTTTAATAATACGAATCTATTTTTAGTAGATCTATATAGAATTTCTCCATGTAAGCGTTTTATCTTCATATAAGATTATATATTCTTGCTTATACAGAGTATAAGCCGAAACTTTTCGGCCAATTCACTCGTGTGGACGGGTTGAATAAAAAAGTAGCGTTTTGCAATGAGAATCGATTTTTCCCTCGTTGAGAAATCGAGATATTTAATTGGTGAGTGTCCGACCTAAGCACGCGCTTAGTCGGATAATAGAGAAAATCAAAGTCTGTTTGAACGACCGTCAGGCATCGAGACGCAAAACTACCGCATACCGGAGGTGGTGAGGAAGCTGATGAGCGAGGACAAGAGGCTGAATAAGAACGTGAACGGCGATCAGTCGCAGTCGCACCACCAGCAGCACCACCATCAGCAGCACCATCACCTGGCCGCGCAGCAGCAGCAACAGCAGCGCACGCCGATGACGAATGACGACTTCAATCCCAACATCGAGGAGGAGGCGAGCGACAGCGCTCAGGGCAGAGCGATACTGAAAATTCCGTCCTACAAGCCCGCCAGCACGCCGGGCTGTTCCAGCAAGAACGGCGAGCCGACTTCCGCCGCGTTCGCTCAGGGCTTTGCGGCTGCCGCCTCGAGTCCGGGCCTCCTGGAGCGAGCCAGTCCAGCGTTCTCCGGCACCAGCAGCCCGACGAATTCGCTGGTGGGCAAAGCGGTCAACTTCCGCGACGTCATCGCCAAGAGCATCAGCGTCAAGTTCCAAGAGGGTCAAACGTCCGGCTTGCCGGGCTGCCAAGCGGCGGCCGGTGTCGTCCAGCCGCAGATGACGGACCCGAGTCCGTTCAAGAGGGGTCGCTACACACCACCGCAGCCGCAACAAGCGCCGTCGCAGCAGGCGAAGCAGCAGTCGCAGGAGGCGAACAAGCCGAAGCCGGGCACCGGCGGCAAGGGTACCAGGCCGAAGCGCGGCAAGTATAGGAACTACGACAGGGACAGTCTCGTCGAGGCGGTGCGCGCGGTCCAGCGCGGCGAGATGAGCGTGCATCGTGCTGGCAGCTACTACGGAGTGCCGCACTCCACCCTCGAGTACAAAGTGAAGGAGCGGCATCTCATGAGGCCGCGAAAGAGGTGAGTCTTATTTCACTCGGAATTCGTAACCAACGGAGCTATTTCGAATTCGAAGGAAAATCCATTTGAATTTACGAAGGAGTTGATTGAAAAGGATGTCTAATCTCGTTGCAGGGACCAGAAGCAACCGGACGACAAGTCGAAGGAGACTGCGACGGCGGCGGCGGCGATGCGGCCGGGCGCCAGCGTCGAGAAGAAGCCGCAGTTGAAGCCGCAGAAACCGTTCACGCCGCCGGGTGGCATACCCGGCCCGAATGGGCTGAAGATGCCGCCGTTTATGGAGGGTATGCCCCACCTGCCGTTCGGGCCCTTCAACTTCTGGAACCCGACGCCGTTCATGCATTCTCCCTTCATGGGTGGCGCGCCGAACGTGCCGATCCTGTCGGAACAGTACTTCGCGTCGCAGCGAATGCGCGGTCTGCAGGAGCAACAACGAAACGCGGCGATGGTGCACCGAGACGGGATCGCCGGAACGGCGGACGCGGCGGCGGGCACCTCGAATTCTCGCGGCGCCGCGATGGTGAAGACGCCGCGCGACATGGTGGAGAGTATCTACGACGGGCCCGGCGCGAACGGCAGTTTTCTCGACAATCTGATCAGGTCGAGCCTCGAGACGGGCATTCCAAGGGACCAGCGGGCGATCGCGGAGACGAGGAATCAGCAGCAGCAGCAGCAGCAGCAGCAGCAGCAGTCGTCGTCGCAGCAGCAACACCCGGAGACGATGAGCAGCAAGACGCTGATCGACCAGCTCTGCAGGAACTCGAGGAGAACTCCGCTGCCGCGGATGGCGCAGGACAGCAGCGAAGACGAGAGTTATCGAGCGGCGGCGGCGGCGGCGTCGTCCTCGTCGTCGGGCAGAATCGTGCCGGAAAGGCCGGAACGCGTGCCCACGGTCGACCTCAGTCCCTCGCCGTCGGAAAGAGGCGGCCGCACGGACGACGGCAGCGACCGGCTGACGTCGCCGCCGACACCCTTGTCGATCTCCAGGGCGGGCAGCAGGGACGAAGACAGCACCCGCGACTCGAGGATCGATCGCAGCAGCAGGGAGCGCGAGGTTCACAACGGCGGTCAGGAGGATCGGAAGCCTCTGAATCTGCAGCAACAGTCGCCGCAGCAGCAATCACAGCTGAACCACTACCCGGACTTACACAACCTCTACGCCGTATCAACTGACAAAAAAAGTGCCTGTGATAGTAAGCTTATAGTAGATCATTCGAAGACTCA
The DNA here is from genome assembly GCF_001313825.1 of Dinoponera quadriceps. NCBI lineage: Eukaryota > Metazoa > Arthropoda > Insecta > Hymenoptera > Formicidae > Dinoponera > Dinoponera quadriceps. The sequence goes on along the minus strand of NW_014562572.1, from coordinate 84,441 downwards.
GCCGCAGCAACAACAAAAGGAATACGCTGCCGTGAGCGGGCTGGTCGTGCAACTGCAGAGGGGCTACAACACCGCGAGCAACAGGTCCGGCGAGTCGACTAACAGCAGCCAGCAGCCGGCAGCGGAGCAGCGCGGCTCCGCGCTCAGCATGGAGGACTCCGTAGAGCAGTAGACGAAAGTCAGTATCAGTTATCAGTAAAGTTATGAGTACACACACACACACACACACACAAGGTGAAGATTCCCGCTCAGATCTCTCTTTTCACACCGATCCCGTGCGCCTTCTCGCCGTTGAGCGAGCTTTCCCTTCGATCGGCTTTTCTTCTCTCTCCGATTCCCTCGGAGAGACGTCGGGGGTGCCACGAAGAAGGGAATCCTCCGATGCGACGATACGATGACTACCGATTATCCCACACACGAGCCTGCTCCCTCCAACCTCTCCGTGTTCCAATCGGAAGAAACAAACCCTCGAACGTTGCCAGGTAAGTTGCCGGGGCAAGAACAGAAAAGAGATGGCATGCTATTACGACGCTAAGCACAATCGACCCATTGCGATTCCGCCAGTTAAGCGCAACCACCCGCCGTACGAACCAGCTGGCCGGCTAACCTGGCCGTGCAGGCGCGCGTCCAAGAGATCCTTTCGACTATGGCGAGAAGTATATTTCAGAGTATACGAACGGAGATGTAAACACGCATTCGACAACACTTTTACGCTTTAGCAGATGCACGATTCTAATCCACGACATTCCACGAGACGCATAATGATACAGTGACCGACACCCATAACACACACAGGTACACATACTTACGAGAGTATACAAAAATGGGGAACATATAACGAGATACTTAGACGTCGCGCGCGTGCACGCGTCGCTAAACGCGCGTCGCGCGAGAGCTCTCCCTGCTTAATAGAGCTGAAAGCGAGCTTCCGTCGAAGGTCGGCGCGTTGAAAAGGGACGTTCTCGCGGCCACGAGAACGCGCTCGGTCGCGGGCACGCGCGCGCGCGCGAAACGTTAGCCGCTCGATGATTATTATTACGATTATTAATTACTGCTACCGATCGGTGGACGACGACGAAAGGTCAAACGATGGAACAAAAATGCCGACGCGACAACGTATTTTTTCCTCTCTATGAGTGTAAAACTACCTAATGCAACAAGAAAAAGAAATCTTATTATCTACTATTAAACACTACTCTTAACTCGTAAGGAGCGACATAATTATATAAGGAATAATATATTATATATACATATATTTTTGGTCATTACGAACATGTGCGAAGCGCGAACGAGCCAAGGCTTTTGTTGGCGCGCGTAGGTGACGTTTTTTCACGAGGCGACAATATTTCTATAATTCTCGGTTGTTGTTTCGGCGTTCTCGCGGAACGGGTCCCACGTTTTCGTCGGCGAGACAGGGCAACGCGGGAAATAGCGGAGCGCGATCTTCGTCGTTGGATATTGCCCACCGACCGTGCTTTTTCCGACGCGACCTTTGGTCCGTCCGATTGCCAATCGATGCGAACCAATGGGGGAATGAGATGAATGCGTCCGTTTGTTTTTTCGCTCGTTCTTTTGTTTACAGACAGAAAATTTGCGCATCGCCGGACGGAATCCATCCGGAGAGCTGTTTAACAGCCTTTCGCACTTAACCTGACGGAATCTTGTCGTTCCATACGAGTTCAATCAAATGTTGCTACGACAACACCACGATATCTCTCTTTGGAGAAGTGTCTCAAAAAAAAAAAAGTCTAATCGCATAATATCTATTTAAAAGAAGAGCCGAATGATGAAGTGTCTCTCGCATACAGTCGATTTCATTTTCACGCACTTTCGTTTCCCACACGCGGAGTTTGACACCCGAGCTCTCTGCTTTTGCGAGCAATCACGGCGACGAAGATCGCGATCTGCCGGCGCCGCGTTATCGAATTGGTCCAGACGGAACTAAGGAGACGCGAAATCAGAACGTGGAGAGATTAGAAGAAGAAAGAGGGGAGTTGCAACGCGCGCGCCCGCTCGAAAGCGGGGACGTTTTTTCTTAAGCGCGAGACTTTTTGATACGAATACAAATTTTCTACCGCGTAAAAGGAAGAGACGCAGAGGCAACGCGTTTCTTCGGGAAAAGACTCATTCGAGAACCTAAGAATGTATATTTCTCTCTGTTTTTGGCTCCCGCGAGCGTACCCGACGCGCCGGCACGCATGCCTCGATCGTCCGTCGTTGGCTCGGAATAACGACGATACGAGTATCGGACGGATCGTCTCTCTCTCTCGTTCGGTTTTCCACGCGGGGTCGTGCACGTTTTTGTGTGCATGCGAGAAATTATAAAAAGGATGTGACACCCTCCGAGGGAATGAGACATTTTCACAGAGGAGTTTGGGAAAGTCCGGCAAAATAACTCGAGTTAATGTCGAGAGAGATTTCAAATTCGCACGAGTCCAAGACGCTTGTTTTTCTTTCTGAATTTTAACTATGCATGGAAGAAACGACTCGGTCGAAATTTACAGATAATTCGACTTTAAATTCGTAGACATTTTGCACACACTTATATTTTGTGGTGGCATCGTTGGAGCGAGTCTTTCGTTTGTCTGACGTGCACGACCATCGAGGATTCTCGTCGCAATTCTCGGTTAAATTCCGTTTCGTAGACGATCCGCGGATTGCAAAAGGGACGTCATTTCGTTATTGTAGCAGACAGGACCAAGACGAAAGGCCGGAGCAGGATGGAGGCCAGACGAACGCGAGAAAACGGCGACAAATAGAAAAGTAAAAACGGTGCTGTAGTGCGAGCCAGGATTTCCTATTTTTCTCTCGCATAGTCGATCGTAAGCGACGTGAACAAATATAAAAAAAGAAAGAGGAGAGCAGCGCAGTAGGAAGAAACGAAAAAAGGATGATCCACACACGCACTCATCTCATGACTCTCTTTAAAAGTAACGACTGAAAGACTCTAGGCTGTATATAAAATATAAGGCATGTATGTTCGGTGTTTTAAAAATGCAAAAATTCCTTATTAACGCAAAAAAAAATTATACCTACGAAAAAAGTAAACCATATAAGCAAGGCTACTCTCTCGGTGTTTTTTGGAACTAAACTTAAAATTTACCCTATTAAAAAAACCGTGAATAATGTAACTTTAAAGGAAGCGCGCGTAAACGCGGAAACAAGTTATTGAGTGTAAACGTTAAGGTCTCCTTAGGGTTAAAAAGTAAAAAAAAAATAATAACAAGCTGAAAAACCAAGCGAAATGCAAGCTAATCATGATTGTGTGTAAACGTAAACTTAAACCTTCCTTCGCCCCGCTAAATCACTTTTTAACTGTCCACCCTCTCTCTACTCCCCTTTATTCCTCACGCAGACAAAAGGTATACGATAAATCAGTGTGATCTGATCTACTCGATGCCTCTTTTTCTAAACGTTCACAAAGGTATTACGCGAAAAGGAGGGAAGTATGTTTATACACTTGTTCCGACCACTGATTCACTCTTCCTCACATCCCCATACCCGCGAATTCGCCTCACCGACACACCCAGAAATTCAAGCCCGGATACCCCTTACCGAAAGATTTATCGTTAGATGTGAAAAAAAATTATATTTATCGTGCGGATGATAGTAAACGTGCGTAACACACACACACACACACACACACACACACACACACTATGATTGTCGTTAATTCAATTACGGTTACGATGTTTCGTCGCGACGTTTGGTGCGGTCTATAATCGGCATACATCTCCAACGATCCATCGGGTTGCAAACGCGGCGTTGTTTCTTTCTTCGCGAGAGGAGGAGAACGATACACCGGGGAGAGGTAGATAGGAAGCGCGAAATCAAACCTAGGACGAATGAGAGGCATCCGCGTCGTCGAAAATAATTCGCGGTTGCTACGGATACGCGCGTAATTGGATCAAATTCTGTAAGCTGCGACGGTCAACAAATTATTGCTGATTTCCTTTCTATAGAATATACCGCCTAAGTGACATAGTCGCAATTTCACGTGCGTCCGCCGGCGGAAGGAGAGAGATCGCACACTGTGTATATCTGATCAAAATTCAGTGCGTAAGGTAACAAAAGATATTTCTCAGCGGAGATAACTTCAATCGAAAGAAGAGAAAATGGAATTTTTTCGAAATTTTTCGAGAATCATAAATATTAATGTTCAAATATTAAATGGGCGTTTTTTCGACGACGCGAAGATTTTCGAGGCTCGCCGGCATAGGGACGATTAGGTCGCGACAATTAGCACGATCGACGCGCCGACGGCGCAATTAACGAGGCGTCCGCGTAATGATCTCCCAGCTGCTACGCCCCGGGAAGTTTCGTCCGCCGTTCAAGACTATCCAGAGTTCGCGCATACACACACACACACACACACACACCCCGTTCGTTTCTCTCGCGGCGAAGCCGAAAAGTGTTCTCACACTCGGCGCGATTACTTACGAAACCGTGCGCGATTCCGCGCGGCAATCGCCGTCCGGACGAGCGATCGATGAGAGGCGCTCCCCTCCGCGACAACAGGGTGGGCGCGTCGGCCGAGGGAGAGACGTTTCTTCGAGCAACATGCGGACGGGCTCCAGTGAGAGGAAATCTGCTACGCGCGATCGTCGGGAAATGGGAGGCTAGGCAGGTGTACCGTTGCGATTCTTGAAACACTGTCGATTTTCGTTCTTTTCTTTCCGGGGGAGACAGCGGGACGGAGAGAAGCAGCTACTCGAAATCGCATTGTTGTTATTGGGGTGATCGAGCTTAAGGCCTCTTTTATGCGCCACGACGATGATTTTCGAGCGCTGTCGACGTCTGAGGGATGTTCGATTTTCCCCGCGAACGCTTTCTCGGACGTCTGCGAGAAGTCGGAACGAATCGCGCGCGAATAAAAGAGTCCTTTCGATCGTCGTGTACATCCTACCTACCGTCTCTCCCTTCGTCGCGGGCGATAACAATCCGGCGAGTGACGGATTGGTCGAATATATACGGGGAGGAACAGAAAAAAATCTTTAAGAATTAAAAGAAGATATATTATATTAAAATATCTGTGATGTAAAAAGTAACAAAATTTTGATGTATATTTTTCACAAATTATTGTAACCAGCTAGTGTATATGTAATAAGATTATGGATATATTATATATATATTATATATATATATAACAGCCGTCAATTGTTCTGGAAGCAAAGGAGGGCATGA
>NW_014562572.1:75610-79190 GCF_001313825.1 Dinoponera quadriceps | reverse complement strand
TATATATATATATATACATATAAAAGACTATTGTAATTACGGTGTGCGAAGACAAAGTAAGACGAGTAAGGGAGAGAGCAAACTGCTGAGAGCCAAGGGGACAAAGCGAGCGTGCAAAAGACAGGGAGGGAAAGAGAGCATGAAAGAGAGATAGGTAGATAGATAGATAGATAGATAGATAGATAGAGGAAGAAAGGGAGACGGAAGAAGCGTGAAATTACGTTGATCCACACCGGTGGTCAGACGGGACCAAGATGGCGGACATCGCTCGGAAAAGTCGGGCCCAAAGATTCTTCCCCGGCGCTTTCATCGACGGACGATCGTTCGCTTCCTCGTCTTTTTTCACGGGCTCCGTCACGTAAAGACCTCGACGATTTTCCTCCGTTTCTTTTCAACGAGCGAGCGGACGTGACTCGGCTGGTGGAAAACGAAAGGGGAAGATTTGGTCCGATTGGCCCTGAAACGGCTCAATGTCAGCTACCTCACAATATCGTCACGTTTGGTATGGTTCGAGCGAGAGACGTTTGTGTGTCGCGAACGTGAACGGCGCGATGAAATTTTACTTGCGCGCCAAATATATCGATATTTTCGACGGGATATATTGAATTTTTCAAGAGAACGCGCCGTGATACGGTCGCTCGATTTGAATATTTAACTCCTGACAATTGTGTATTAATTCGCTCAAAGGAAAGAAAGAAAACGTAAAGGGAAATTGGTGAGAGACGTGTCATCTCCACTCGGGAGATGAAAATCGATCTCCTTCGCGTTATACTCTGTCGGTCTCGCGTTCGCGGTCGACGGACACACGAACGTCAGCAGACCGAGGTCGTGTGAAAAATGGTCTAAACAGTTCCAAATTGTGCCTAAGTTATGAGATTACGTTTTTATCGACTCGCAGTAGCACGAACGAAAAATAGACGAGAGAGTACCGTAGCAGCAAACAGATTCAGTTCGGGAGCGCGCTTGTTGAGCGGGGCGACGAAAGCGGTGTATTTCTTATTAAAGTAAATTAAACGAAAGGGTGTGTATATTACCTACACATACGTTCCAGGGCCGTCCGGCCGCCATCTTGCGTTCAACCTTACGTTCCGTTTTTTCGAATAAGTGCAATTAGGTACACACTTGGCGGACACGCTACGTACACACGCGGTGATGACGACGAGCGCGACTGCATCGCGCACACACACACACACACACACATACACGCGAGGCAGACACAAGTTTGAGGAAAAATGGAGTAAAAAGCGAACTGTTACGTGCTAGTTTACCGTTTTTTAAATTCTATTTTCAATTCACGCATTCTCGAATGTTGGGATTTTCGTGATCAACGAAGAGCTGGCCTGTCGTTCATATAGGGATTCACACATTCATTTACACACACACACACACACACTCGTCAATTGATACACCGCTCGCGCGTATACGTAAACACACACAAGCGGCCGACGTCGATTCGACGGAAAAAAAAGGTCTTCCCTCGTACGCGCGGATCTTACTTTTCTATTCGGCGAGACGATCGTGCGTATCAAGCGGCAATATAACGACATCATTTCGCGCTTAATCCCCGTTTCGATATATGTTACGAGGGGATTCCTCGTTGCTGATATCGACCTAACCGTGAATTTCACCGGGGGTTCGTCGCCCGGTCCGTTCGATCGTCACTTTGAAAGCAAGAGCTTGCTGAAAAAAATATCTTTGCCGGAATTGAAAGCTTTCTTTTATCGATCAGGCACGATTCATCCTTAATTATTCGCGACGAAAACACGGGAGAGAAATTCGACACGCAGAAAAAGTAACTAAACGAAGGGAGATCCGCGCGGCAATCCGTTCGCGCCTGAACCAATGTAGTAAATCGAGGAGGTCTCCCCCGTGGGTCGAGAACTCGGTACCTTCCTGATCGGCTTTAATAAGCTCGTAATCCGTAGGCTCTAGTCATGCAATGACTCTAAAGACGTAAAAGGCTCGCGAGCGAGCGGCATCGTATACGTTGATCGACCGCACGCGCGGAGATTGCGAGGCGAAATCAAGGAAAAAGAAAGAAGAGAGAGAGAGAGAGGGAGAAGAAAAGGAACCGACCGAATTGTGTTCAACTGGGCGAATCGACGCCCGTCGTCTCGACGTCGGACGACAAACATGTATCGTAGATAAGGTAGATAGATATACGAACGAACGGAAGATTTGAGAATGGCAACATGGGGAAACTGGTGCTGAGGGTAGTATCGTCTCCGATGGCTCGCGAAAGCTCCTCGTATTGCGACTGTCGAGAGTATCCCCGAGCGCGACTCTTGGAAATGAACGAGATTTTCTATTCCGCCGGCGCTCGGTTCATCTTTGTTCGGTTGAAATTAACGGGCGATCGTTCGAACGTAGAGCCAAATCGTGTTTTTTCGACGATTTCTGACTCTGCTATCACCGCTCTCTCTCTCTCTCTCATGTCAATCTGAACTTGTTGTCGATATTCCTTTCTATTTCAAGAGAACTCTCCGTATGTATGATCATGGGGAGCAAAGATTGGTTATCCCGGACATGAACCAAAATTTGTGACGCACTTCCTCGACAGTCGCAGATCTCATTCTCGCCGATGCCGATCGGAGGCGAGAACGTCCGCCTGCACTGACTCAGCCTAGACTTTTCGACTAGTAGCGATTAGGTAAATGGCGCTGGTACTACGCAGCTAGCACCGATGGTACTCGTAGTTTTGGCGCTTTAGTTGTTTATATATCGTGTTCTTTTCTACATACTATCGCCGGACCCGGCCTGATCGACAGTTAGAGCCACGCCGTCGAAACTCTTTTTCACCGACGACGAGCGCCGATACGAATATTCGCGACCAGAATTTCAACCGAATTAGTCCCATTCGGTCAATGCGATCCTATCGTAATTTTACCACGCGATTTCATCGGGTCGAAGAGACACGTAGCGCGCGTCTAAAAAATGACATCGCCGAGGTGACGAGAAATGTTCCGACCGATGTTCAACAGCTTTCGGACGTTTCTCGGCTTCCCGGGTGAATAAATATAGGCGCGCGGAAATTAACGATGAAATCACACGTTACATATCGGAAGATCGGTCGTCGGTGCTCCAATCAAACGTCAGTACCAAAATATCACGAACCTGGATATGCCGGAACTTCAAAGTACGACCAACTAGTTTACGGACCAAGTACGCTGAACCACCGGTAACAAATCAATCAAAAAACACGTGCACACGTGCATTCACACACACACACACACACACACACACGAAAAAACGCATGTGTGAGCCCTCTCGTTTCGCGCGTGGCTCCCGCTGTCCCGACGATTCGAGAGGTAGCGACCAGGTCGGGTCTTCTCTACGAGCAACAATGGTTAGCAAAAAAAAAACACACACACACACACACACACACACAGAGAGAATAATAAGTGACGAATCGAGGGAGAGGTAAATTAAGGAAAACCAATCTTCGGAAAGTCCCCTTCCTCCGCCCCTCGACCCCCCCCCCTTTACGACAGGATTAATACTCCGCCAACGAGAACCTCCGCGCGACCCTACGTTCTTGTACAGCTTTCATCCCGCAGCTAACAACCCCCCCCCCCCCCCC
>NW_014562572.1:67375-75594 GCF_001313825.1 Dinoponera quadriceps | reverse complement strand
CCCCCCCCCCCCCCGGGCCGCATTAGGCGAAACAGCATGCCAGAAATAACACGCAGTCTGCTCTAACAATATTACAGCTACATCACAGCCTCCCGATACCAGTCGTCTCCTTACAGTAACAGACGGGCCGGGATCGACGGGGCGCGCCTTCGCTCAGAGTAGCGTTAGAGAAACGATTAGAGCACGACCAATCGACAACGGAGCATATCAACGAGAGGAACCGATCTCGGTCGACCGGCGCGCCGGGGTTGTTCTCTCTCGGTGATTACGACGAGTCGAAGGCTCGAGCCGGAGAGGGACGGCCCGGTTCGTCTTCGACGCGGATGCGGGACTTCTCGAATCGGGTCCAATCGGTAGATAGATTAGAGAGATCGGAAGCGCCCCGGCGGTGACCGCGCCAGCCCGTGCGCGCACCGGGCTGCATACTCGCCCGGCGCAGCCAAGCAAAAAAACCGGCAATAACACGTACACACTACAGGCAACCATAGACATTTCTCTCAGCGATGGGCACGCAGCGACCGCTCACGATCGCCCGCGTTGCACCCGCAACGACAGAGCGCAGAAAACAAGGGGGAAACCGGAATCTACAAAGCAAACATAAAGTACAGTCTCTATATCCAACAGTGATTTACGCAGATGCCACGAAGAGCAATGCAAAAAGAAACAAAATACTAACAAGGATCGCCCCGGCCTCGCGAGTCGCGATCGGCGAAAATATCGCCGAGGACGTTCGTTTCGTCGCGCGGGAGAGGCGACGATCGTCGATCGATCGCCGTCCGTCGCGGCGCCGTTGATCGCGACGCCGAAGCCGGGCGAGGTTTCTCACAAATCAAAACCCGCAGTCAGCGTAGAATATAAACGATAAGTGCAGAGGAAAAATAAACTACTATAGTATATATTAAAGAAAAAAAAATACACACACAGAAAGGTATATATTATATATATATAAAATATATTAATTATTATTATTATGATTCTTGTATGATTATATTATTATGATTAAAGGATACATAAAACAATATTATTAATAACACCGCAAAAAAAGTACTATATTACTACTATTATTAATTATTATGATTCTTATTATAAATTTAATGAAGACAAAATAACATTCCAACCGTCAATGTGCCACACGACTTTTTATATGCTCTTAAGGAAAACTAAAATGACGCGAAGTTAGGGATACGCGAGGTTAAACAGTACACCGAGGTGATCGTCGTAAAGCAGCGTGGGGAGGCGCGACAGGAGGAGAAGGGTGGAACGGAGGGAACGATTTTTCGTCCCTCTTCCTGCGAGAGGGAGGAAACCTTCCTCGCCGAAAGTTCGCGCTCGGCGGAACGGTTATTACTCGTCGGACGACTTAGGCGGGATTTTTGTTCGACCTGGATACTCCGCGAGAGAAAACCGTTTTCAAAATTTCCGCTGTATTTCGAGAGCGCTTTGAGAATTATATTCTCTCGGCATTAGCATAAAGTTGAAATATTTCGATTCGTATGAAATCATTTCGCGATTTAACGTCCGGGACTCGACCGAAATATATCTCTCGCCGTATATCGGGCGCGGCTTTATTATGCATCGACAAGATGCGGGATAAAGGCAAGATAAAAGTGACGCAGGAACGTTCATTAAATCAAGACGAAAAAAAGCTTTGGGGACCGAAGGTCCAGGTGAGAAAAAAATCTCGCGAAACGAGCGTATTTTTATCCCGATCTCCGTATCTACGATAACGATTGGCTCAGCTTGCGGTGAAGCAATTAATATGTCCCTCGAATGGCAGTTGCGCGGTTGATAGTATTATCGCTCGTTTTAGACGCGGAGTCGATTGTAAAAGTGTTTAAAAGATAAACGGATATACACACGAGCTTGCGAACTCGTGAAAAAAAGGAGGTAGAAACGTGCCCTCGTGAGACCGATCGCTAGTATCGCTAAATCGAGAGAGAGAAAATAGTCGATCGGCGACAAATAGATCCCGGGCGAGCATACGAATGATTACGATTACGATGATTAGCATTACGATCGTATAATTAGATAGACGTAGGCGTAAGCACATTTATTAACTGGCTCATTGATTGCGCGCACTAATTGCCGCTGCGACCGTTACGCACGCAATAACGATTCGCGCCGGAGAATGATTATTATCATTATTATCACCGTCATTATTATTACGATTATTGTTATCACGGCGATCGTGAGAGACTGGTACGTGTGTGCGTGCGTGTTGGAAGTGCCTGCGTGTACATACGCATGCATCGGCACGAGTGTATCTGCGAACGTGAGAATCACGAGAGAGGGAGAGTACATATATATAAATATAAATATATATAAATATATATATATATATATATATATATATATATATATATATTACATATACATATAAACGTATCCTCGCACGGACTGTCGGCATTCCACAATCATTCCACCGCGGTTTCTTTATAGTCGTACTCTCCTCAGCACTAAACTCCGCAGCAACAGCTCGCTCACCCGAGTCCCCGCGTCAAACCGGAGGACACGATTACGTACAAATTCATTCCAATAATTACGCAGAGACACGCAGGTATACACAAACGTTCGCGACGCTCAAACGCGCCGTTCGACAAGCCTCTCTCCGTAGTAAGTTGAACGCTCCTCCCCGAACGATAAATTTCCTGGCAGGTGCGCGACAATGTGTGGCGAGGCACGTGTGACGAACATGGTCGCAAGAAGGGAAAGGTCTTGAGTCACACGACACGAGCGTCGTTTTCGACGCGAGTCCTGCCAGACGAGCGAAGCGTCAGTCAACCGATCTCGCGGGAAGTATCCAGGATACTACTCGAGAGAATTCGGGAAACAGGTGCACGCGCGAGTGCTTGGGTGATCCCGGAGACAAATCTTTGAAACGGCAGGGAGGGCAACAACACGTCTCTTGGGCGCACCGATCGTTTATAGACAGATGATAGCGGCGACAGACCGAGCGAGCCAACCTGATCCACGCTGCTTTACCACGATGTGGCCGAAACGTTAAATAAATCGTAATTCTAATTTGGTTGTATATAGATTGCGCGAATCATATTTGTACATACATAGNATATATATATATATATATATACACACGTTTTTTCTGTAAATCTCCAAGACACACACTTTTAAAATAGCTCCGGTCTCTCTCTCGACGAGACCGATTCTCTTCTTCATAGGCAGAGGACACGCTTTAGAAATCCGTTTTAACCAGCCGCGATTACCTACCTACGTTACTAAGAATACTCATCGTCGCGACACCTTCTTCTCACGCGGCCCGATCGAAGATTCACACTCGGCGTGCGAATTTGACCGTGGACCGAGCGTGTCAACATCCTCATCGGGACGCCGGCATTCTTTTTTGCTCCTCAAACTGATCCATGTGAAACACACGATAGATGTTTTCGAGGCACAACAATCGACCGGAACGATCGGCGACCGCGCCTTAGCGACCATTCGCGGAATCCCGACGCGACTGCCGATATCGATATTCATCACGAGCGATGGCGCCGGGAATAAAGCGAGCTTTATTATCGCGCTTATTACGCGAGCCCCGCTTTATACATTTCGCTCCTCTCCTCTTTTTCCGGCCGGTAAAAGAATACAATCTTGGAATCGATCGCAACAGAGAGAGAGAGAGAGGTACACACTAAGTCGCTAAGGCCGGTTGCCGACCCGTCGACGATTAAACAGGACGTTAATTAATCCCCAAGCTAATCAGAGCCAGTTTCTATCGCGTAAAACTCCGCTATATCGGCGCCTTTCGGGCGGTTGTATCCAGAGCACGGCGGAAGCTTGTTTCTTAAGTGAAGCACAACACCCCCCCCCCTCTCTCTCTGACTCAACCCCTCACGTAGGAGGACCCGGGTTTTCTACAACGACAACCCGCCGACGTAATAACGTTTAACAACGCGTCTTTTTTGTACTTTACTTCTTTGTTCTCGTGTCCCTTCGTTCGTCAAGTACAACCATCACACAACGCGGAGTGAAGCGGGATAAATCTCGCAACGCTGAATCGCGTACCTTCGTACCTTCTCGATCGAGAGTTCGATCGATTTCCTGCCCTTTCTCCCTATTTTTCATTTGAACGATGTATCTTGTAGTTATTAAGGCACCCGAGATAAGTTCGAGGCGTATCGGCGGATCGCGATAAAAAGACGCGTTTATAAATATTAAGCGGACTGGTAAGAAGGAGAAAAGGTTTACCGGCGAGATCGTCGATTAGATTATTACGGGCGTGTCGCGCAGCGACCGACGCCGCTGTGATAATTGTCTTGACTGTGAATCGTAGCGCAATGGGATAATCGTGTCAACGACAGATAGATCCGTGCCGATTAACGCGCGCGCGAAATTTACTAGACTTTTACACGAAATTGAAGAGGGTGGAGAAGAAGAAAAATAGGGGAGATCTTGGTGCCGAGGGGGGAATTATTCGACACGAGAATTCAAATCTCGGTCCACGATACGCCTCGACTCACCACCACCCTGTCTAGACGTAGCATTTTTTCCCGTAAGCTTTGAAGAAAGAAAGATCGTACGTAAAAGTAAAGCTGACAGAAGCAACATGACCGTACACCTCTTTGCAAGACACACACACACACACACAAGCGCGCGAACACGCGGGTATACAACACGCATATACGTTCGTAACGAAGTATACAGTCTTAGTGCAGTGTTTCATATAGTTAGATAGAGGCGGCGAGAGAATATTTTTTATATTCTACATGGATTTTACAGTTATATATTATCGTTTCGTACCGGATGGGAGAAATTTAAGGCGCGTCTAACGCGGTATATAGATATGCGCATATATACTATATATACGAAAAGCCACACACACGCGAAGATACAACACACGACTTCTGAAATACGTGTCGCCATTTATTGTTTAGACCGCGATTGTATGTCGGTCATTCTTACTGCGGTAGGCGCTGTCGTTTATCGTATCTACGTGTATACATATATACGTACACACAAAACACACAAGCCGCGTAAGCATTACGTGTCATTTCGTGATCTCGTCGACGATTACATCATCTCATCGCTCAACGACAGGTTTATCCAAGGGCTCCTCGATTAAATGCGGTGTATCGAGTACGTTGCACTTTCTCCTTCCGGCCGTTTTTCCTTCCGCGGAGGACAGTGCACGCCGGAGGAAACGATCGATCGCGAAATATCGCAGGGCATTTCATTGACACGCGTATATGATACCTACACAGACGGATGGACAGCAATCATACACACACTCATATATATGCACACGTACTTGCAAATTAATGTACTGATCGTTTTTCGATGGAACGACCAGAGATTGAATTCGGTATTATTCCTTTCGCCGTGTAGATAAGATAGTAACACGCGCGGAAGGTTTGAAGGAATCATACCGATCACGAGGAATACATACACGCGAAAGCGATTTCGGAACCGAGTTGACGTACGATACGATTAGGGTATATCGTTTAAAGCGTATAATTAGTAGTGTTAATTTCGTTACGGCTTTGGTTGCACGCTCGTCCCCGCGATGGTCGCTGCTCCGTCGCCGATGACAATATCGCCATTGGAGAACGTAATCCGATCGCTTTGTTCGTTCATCGAAAGGAGCAGCTCTCCTTCCATCCAGGGAAGAGAGTGCATTTAGCGACGGGCGAAGAAAAGGCTGCGCATTTCGTGCGACAAGATGCGACTGAGGAAGGACGCTCGCAGGGGAGAATTAGGCGAGTAATAATTGACGAGGCGTGGCGAAGTGGAAATTCATCGCGGCGGTCGTCGTCTGCTACTAATTGGACCGCGAGCCAATTTCGCGATAAACCAATTGAAGGACTGTTGATATCGTTAATTGTTAATGCGGGGCGTCACGTTTTATTTATACGAAATGACAAGAGAAATCTTGCGACGTATCTCGTGTAGTCGTCGCGATTATTAATTCGACACGAGCTTTTTAAACGCACATGAAAATCGAACTATTATTTTCCGATACAACGCGCGAAAAAAAAAATATATATATATATTCTCCTGAAATCCGGGCTTTAGTTATTGGAAGTTGTGGAGCCCTCCCCCGCCATTACATCCATCTCTATATTATTATCGGAGAATATTAAAATGCTATCGAAGATACTTCCGCGAACGATTATTACCAAAAGCGCGGGCTTTAATTAAATTCTTTTGCAATAATCGGATTGGGCGTGCGAACAAAAATCGCCGCTAATCGCGAATGTGATTCGCGGCCGCCATCAATCGATGACCTTCCACCTCGCGTCAGCTCGCGCGCGTTCTCGACTACGAGAATCCGGAGCGAATTGCAGCGTGCGGGCAGTAAATTAAACATGCAAGTGTTTTTCGTACGACGAATGCGAGATATAATTGAAACGCAGTCGAGCGAGAGAGAGGTATCGAAGGGCATTTTGTTGTGCGAATTGTGAATGAATGTACGTGGTTCGTAGTTTTGAAACATGTGATACGTCAGCCGGCAAGCTCGACCTCCGCGCATCGACGAGAGGGATCGAGAGAGGCGCGAAATCAAAACTCAAACGCAAATTCGGCGCGAGCGTCGCCGGAGGTCGACGCTGGTTGGGTGGCGCACTTTTTGCAAGTTCTTTGAGGTAGGACGCTCTTTTGTTGACGGTTGATTGTTGTCAAAATGGTTGTGAGGTATAATACTATTTGAAGTATGTTAGACGAACGCGGAGGCGACTTGTCGCGCGACGCGACTTCGGCGGCGGACTCTCGTCCTGTTCCCGAGACACCAGCTCCTCGGGAAGAGGATTCCCTCCTCTTTCGAGTGAAATCACGCGCGGAAATTTGCCGCCCGAAGTCGCGCGTCGTGGAGACGAGGGGGGAAACACGCTCCCGATGCGGCAAATCAGCGGTGGATGATGTACACGCGCGATGTAAATTCGCTTTGACGTTGTTGCGTGTAAATTCGTTACCGACGGTGCGCCGATTGCTTCGTAACTTCGTGACTGCAATCGATACGCGCCGAAAATCCGAGTCGATTTCGCGACCGTGCCTGCCGGGTTTTCAGATTTTTATCCGGAGCAAGCTGCGGATCCCATTGTGACGCGCGATTAAACCGGGAATTCGCGAGCTGCAAAACGGATGTTTCCACGTCCTCTTCACTAAACCGCGCTGAAATTGGGACGGTATTTAATCAACAGCTTTCCGATATTGCGCTTCATTATGCCGAGTAATTATTAATCTTGATTTATATTTACATGTATCTCTCTCCTGTATAAAAAAAAAAAAGAAAAAAAAACATGTCCGTTAAATCTGCGTTTACGAAGAAATGAAAACGAAAGCGTTAAATCGCATGACGTGCAATTCGAGAGAGATCGGAAAAGACTAAAAATTTGCAAGCGATAAGACCAATTAGAGAATACGTTTTCGCTGTGAATCGTTATTGTTAATCGTTATTGGCGTGCGATCGGGCGATATGAACGATTACGCTTAGGGAGCGCGTGTTTTCCCCGCCTGAAGGACGGCACGAAAGGTCGTCTCCGAAAGAAAAAAAAAGTGTACAACTGGCATTACATTAATACGCGGAGCCCGGCCCGAGCTTGTAACGGCGCGAAGACGCTACGACGAACGACTCGACCGGGCTCGGCGGGAGAAATATGAGACTGATATAAAGCAGTATTCGTGCGAGAAAATTGTAAATTGCGAGAAATTGCGCGCGGCGTAGCCTTAATAAGAAAGATTAATTATACGGCGACTAGGGCGTGTGTGACGCCGCCGGTCCCGCGGAAAAAAGAAATTATCTCAATTGGCTATAAGCGAGAAAATGGGGATAAATAAAAAAAAAATAAAAGGAGAAGAAGAAATATATATATCCCACGTGTGTGGAGGGAGGACGCGTCGAGTCGAAGCACATGTCGTCGACACCCGGCGACGTGTTAACGAGACGATCCACGCCGAGGTGTCCTCCCTTGCACGGCGATGTATCTAGTGAGAGTAATGTTATTAGGTAACTTATAAGCGTACTGTAAAAGAGCAGAGTGAGCGGAACGCAATGCCAGTTGTAAAACGGGGGTCAAGCGCGGTGAGGTTGGAGGAGTGCGTGTTCCGACGACAACGACGATGACGACGAGTGATAACGAATTGTCAGGGTGAACAGCGGGAGAGAAAAAAGGAGTATGAAAAACATGCGGGGGTGACGGGACACGGGGAGAGAGAGCGATATGTATACATTATAATCATCGATATGTGTATATATATATATATATATA
>NW_014562572.1:0-67351 GCF_001313825.1 Dinoponera quadriceps | reverse complement strand
TGTATATATATATATATATATACATACATATATGTACGTATGTATGTATGTATATTAGCGGCGCGCGCGACTGTTTTCGACCGCCGAAGACACGGGAATTCTTCTTCGCGAATCTTTTCAGTAGTTCTTCTTTTTCACATTTCGTGTGTGTTATTCTTTGCGGTCTCCACGTTGGGACACCCTGTTTCGCGACGATTCCGAGTGTCACGCATTGTAACGTGACGACGAGCGAATGCTGTTCACATGTGTATACGCGATAGATTATTTCGGAATACGGGGGACAAAGGGAAATAGAGAAACGACAGCTTTACCGATAGCGGGACAGTAGTTATTTGCAACACGTGCACACCACACGTAAACACACACGCATATACATGTAAAACGATCCAAGCGATACACACACATAACAAAAAAATTGTATGAATATAATGTTTGCAGTTAGGTGGGACCAAAAACGACTTTATATCTCTATGTGCATATCCAAGCAACGTGTAATTTAATTAATGAATTAATTAATTATCCATTATTGATGACTAGGTAAAGTAAAAGATCCATTGATAGCGATCGAGAACGATGACGAATGATTAACGAATAATTAGCCTATTAAGTTTGTTTATTGATACATTATTCTATGATATATTATTATTAACTTTATTGCCTTTATTATTTTATTATTACATTGATTAAAATGACGATGATAATATTATTATTTAAACAATGTTTTAAGGCGATTATATCTAGATATTGAGTAGAACAGTACGTATCTATAATTATTAATTATTTTTAATTATTATTATTATTATTATTATTATTATTATTATTAATATTATTATTATTGTGAGACATTTTGTTGTATTATTTTCAATAAAATCGATTGAAAAATATTCAGTTTATACTGATTCGTTGATTTTCGCTTCTCCGAATGTGTGTGTGTGTGTGTGTGCAATTTCTTTCTCGCTTCAATCCTCGCGGTGATTCGTCTGCAATACGATGAGACACGCAAAGATAATTCGAGAGAAATTGTAGTGTCTCATTGTTCACACAGGGTGAAGCGCGCCTTATCACAAAGTCCGTCGCGATCTCAAGGGACAAACGCTGGCAGGTTTCCTGAAATCGTAGAGATCTCTCATAGAGGAAATTAATTTGTATCCACGGAAGATATCCATATTTAATCAGTCTGACAACCTCGCTCTTTTTAAATCTTCTGCTGACTCTTTCTCGGCGCTTAGTCAATTTGGACGAATATAGTTCGGGCGAAGCAAATCGCTGGTTTACATATTTATATATGAAGCAACACGTTCGCTACCACCGCCGCGGGTGTGCGGTGCGTGTTCTTTATCAGTTTATGATAACGTATTGCAATCAATTTGGAACAGTATTGTTGAGCTGAAAAATAGATGTCCTTGGTCTAGAGATAATTTTATATTATATCCTAAAAAGATCCATTGGGGACATAAAACAACACCCTACTAAGCTGCGGTGCAAGATTTTCTTCTCAGACCCTGGTAGCGAACGTGTTAATATGTAAAATAAAAATTAACCATCGCAGAGGTCCGCTGCATACGAACAGAAATACGTGCGACCTAAAGATTACTGTTGTCACGCGTTTTTCGTAATTTACACATTTACGAGTACAAATTGCGAGAGTGACAGTATTTTTCACATAACATTAGTGATTAATATTCGGTAGATGTCTCTGGCGAGTATGTTGGCATTCTTTGCCGAGTACTAGAGTTACGTTTCGTAATGAAGGATTCGACGAGATCTCTGATTTCCTCGGAGAACCTGATTAGCGGACGACGTCACAATGCTTGCGATCGCCACCATTCCACCTGTGTGTCATTTCTTTTCTTACTTCTTCTCTTTTCTTTTACCTTGGTTCCTTTACGTTGATTGATTCCGTTAGCCGCGTCTGTATACGATTATCTCTCCGCTACCCTCCGACCACCCAATCCTACAAATCCCTCCTCTTCGTACCTCTCTATCCCTCTTACTCTCACGTGTCTCCGGATAATTTTCGTGACTCGGAAGAACGGGGGGAAGACGGAATAAGGTTACCGAAAGTGAAAAGAGAAATGGGGAATTGCGAGGTAAAACGGGGGGAGAACAAAGCGAATTACCAGATAGAAAGAGAGAGAGAGAGAGAGAGAGCGTATTATTGTGCGACAAAAAAGCGAACAAAAAAAAAACAAAGAAAAATAGAAGAACCAAATGATGGAAGAGAAGAAGAAGATGAAGAAAAAAAAAAGAGAGAGAAGAAGAAGAAAGCGCGGAAGTAGTGGAAGAAACAGAAGAAGAAGGCACACGGAACAATAGACAAATGAGAAAAAAATAGCTGTAAAAGCCACACACATAAACGCGTACACACACAAACACAAAACACAAATGTACTAAGTAAGTTCATACTGCGTATTGCCTTTCTGACTTCGGTGTGAAAATATATAAATAAAAAAAAGTCAGTCGCGCCGGGGCACGCGTATATTCGCGCGTTCGTATTACATATTATATATTATAGTTATTAGCGTTCGACGAGAGAAGACGAAGACCCCGCCGCTTCCGCTTCCGCCTGCCGGCGTCTACCGTATAATAATCTTCCTCTCCTCCCCTCTTTACCATTCTGCTCGAGCGAGAACTTCAGCGGGTAAACACTTGGCGCGCAGAGGAAGATCCAACACTTCATTTCGATCGCATTGTTCTCCCTCGCTCTTTCCCTTTCTCTCCACCGGTTTCCTCGATTCGCGGACCTAAGACGCGATTCCTTCGGGCGATTTATTCCGGACCGGACGGACGTGGAAGCGGCGGACAGCACTATCCGTCGCGAAAAACATTTTTCACGGTTCCGTAAGAGAAAAAAAGTCCCCACGCCGAGGTCCGCGCGTCCCCGCCGACTGTGTCTGTTTCATGTTTTTCAATATTTGTAATTTATCGATAAAATTATAAAAGGTATCGATACATAACAGTCTAAAGTGTGCGCTACTCTACATAATATTATTATATATAAAGTATAAAAGTATACATTATATATATATTATATATATATACATATATATTATATATGAGAAGTATAATATATATATATTATACATACATTGGGATTGGTGAGAATATACGGTTTTTTCGCTTTGGAGTGTTATTTTCTGAAAATATTGAACAAAATATGGAAAAAAAATTAATAAAACCAATGAGTAAAAAACAAAACGGAGTGTCGTCTCCGCGTGTGATTTTTTTTGTTATTTATTCTCACCCGACGTGTATACGACAGGCGATTCTCCGCTGGAAATGCGATTGCATTCACATCGCGCGAGAGCACAGGTGTGAGTATCTATCGGGAGAGTCGGGAATAACTTTACGCGATGTGTAACCTGCTTTTCAATATAATAATATGTGAAATTGTCTAATAAGCCGATTCAATTGCCAAAGGAGAATATGTTCGTTAAAAATAGAAACGAAATTAACGCTGATATAATTTGTCTTCGAAAACTTTCTATTAGCTTAAAAGTCCAATTGCGTATTTAAATAGTAATTTCATTGGTTTTCTAAAAGTTTTATACGTATGAGCAAATTTAAACTGGAATTTCTCTTCGCATTGATCATGAGATTAACGTAAGAGTGATCGGGACGATAATAGTTTCACGAAAATCTCCTATTTCGGCTATTTATCGCAGAAAGAATGTTGCCGACTCTTCCGAGCACTTTCAAGAGCCGGGAAGACAGCGGAACCGCGATGTATCATCGAGTCGGTGAAGTTTCGAGCAACTTTGCCGTATTTCACGAGAATTCCGAGCACAAACGAACAATTAAAATCGTCTCGTAGATTGCTAGGCGATTTTCTGGGAGTTGCCGACTACGAGACTAACTGACAAGACTGGATATCATAGCACTCCAAGTTATTCATTACAGAGATAATCTAGACGATCATGGTACGAGTGTTTTAATTAGCTGGCGAGATGGAATTAATTCGAGATAATTCGAGCAAATGTCATATTGAAGTTGCAAGTATCAAACACGGCATCTTTCGCACGCGATAAATTTGTAGAGAGCATAATTAATATTTTCACGCGCGGGAAATAGATTCCTGCGCAAACAGAATATTATTTCACAGGTAAAAACGCTCGTCCGATTTTTTCGACCGAATGAGAATGTTGTTTCTCCGTGAGAAAATATCTGTCGGTGATCGATTGTTGCATTGCTCGTAGACGAGTATTCTCTTAAATCCAACGAGTATCGACGGAATATTTAATTACGAATAAATCGTACGAAGAATTAACGGCAGGGGATGCTGAACGTCCCCAGCTTACCATCCGTCCAGCGGAACTCGAAGAAACAGGTAAACGGAATATAGTATCATCCTTTAGTCTACGTTTTCATTAATTCATTGCAGAATATATCACCCCGTCGAAGAACGAGTTTTACAAAAGTTACTCTTATTTCAGTGCAGAAAAATCCTCGAACAAGATTTCGTTAATCGTAGACGACGCAGTGATTCGATCTTCCGATTTAACGCGACATCGCATTGGATGCAGCTTACAGCATCGCAGTAGATTTAAGAAACATATCGTCATTTCGAAAGTTTCTTATTCCTATTTTAAGGATGATATGAGAGAAAGATTCATCTTTTTCGTTATCGAGCAGGTAAGACTCACGATATGTATACGCAGTTTTCGTAACGCAAATCGAGAGTACCGCGCGAGATTAAGCTGTTCGAATTGCACCCTCGCGAGCAATTGGAAAAGAGCACTCCCAAATAAGTGCTGTTACAAACAGGCTATTATTACTTTATTATACACAAAGTGTATCTCCGGTCATAGGATAGATTCTAAAATAAAAAAAAAAAATAAATAGAAACTGAGGTATTCACCGGAATTAGACACATACTATTATGATGTTCGAAATATCTGCCTCCCTTATCAACAGACATTTGTGGACGTTTCCTTTAGATTTCACTCGCGACAGAGGGTAATAATATATACCAACAATGAATCCTTGGTTAATATTCAGAAATATCAAAAGTAATTATCTTCGAAAACAAAATCCGTTCCGTTTATCGCATGTTCTTTCATCGTTATTATTTTGCTAGCTTTTGCGTGTTTGTTGACAAGATATATATTTACTTCATCAGAGCGGTTTATAGGTTGCAATTATAAGCTCCGTTGAATGTTTTAGAAACGAAAAAGGTTAATACGTACGAGTTGACAGTTCTACGAACGGCTTTCTCGAACTAGGACGAAATATTAGCCGGCGGTCTATTCTCGATAGAGGCGAAAGAAGCGAGACGCACGCGGGGAATATACGAGGAGGATTAAAGGGAACGAACGCACGACTGAGAAAAAATTTATTTGACAGCAAAAGTACAACGTCACTCCATCCCCGTGGTTATCGCCGTGCCCCATTCGTGACACTTAAATCTTCTCACTGTTTTAGGATCTAGCGCTCCGGTGTCCAATCGAACGAAATTACGAGGATTGCCAGAGCCCTGGTGAAGTTTCCCCAACTGGCCATATTTATTAGTGCCACAGCCCCAAAAGGACCCGTCGTCTAAAGGTAGAAGATGTCCGGGGAGAAAATCATTTACATCGCAATTGACAAACACGCGTGTATTACCCGTCAAACAAATAGTAAAGGAGTTCCCGCACTCGACGCTCATTACGTTCATTTCTTCGTTGACATTAATCAAGATTGGAACCGCGTGTACTTTCGTGTCCTCGCTTTCGATCCCTAGTTCTCCGTTGGTATTCCATCCCCAGGTATACAGATCGCCCTGTCGAAGCAGATTGTCAAAAAGAAATGATCGTGAGTCGACGCATTGGGTTTTCTTACTTGGTCGGTCACTGCGGCGCTGTGCCATCCACCTGCCGATATCTGTGCGACCTTCAAACCTGCCAGAGCCTCGATCAGCCTCGGGTTATCGTAATCTTCCAAATCGTTGTGCCCCAACTGACCGCGTCTGTCATGATATTTTCGAGAGTTCGTTAATAATTCGCGTATGATGCAATATATTACGTACGTTCCCATTCCCATCGAATAAACGTCGCCGTTCTCCGCCAGCAGAATGGTGTGGTCGAAACCGCTGGCAATGTCAACAAACTTGACTCTCTTCGGCATCTCGGCCAAGACTGGAGCGTTGAAAACGCGTCCTTGAGAAGAAGAAAAGAAAGAGTTGTGTGTGCTATTTGACGACGGTGAATTTGCCGCTCGTTTAAAAGTTATTACACTTCTCATTTACATACCTAAATTAGTCAGTACCACTGTACATCCCGCTTGTGACATTTTGATGGCATATTCGGTCTGCAAGTTATCATTATTGGGAATAAAGGGGGTCACTTTTTGCCAAGAGCCGTCATATATTTTGTACTTCCAAATTTCGTTAAGCGTTGACAAAATAATTACGCTGTCCCGACCAGCGATAGCTATTTTACAACTGTACAAAGTTAATAACGATGATGATAATAATAACAAACCGAAGTCCTATTACAGAATCATTCGCACGTTAACTCTCTAGATGGTTCAAAGACCTAAACAATGAAGTATTTGGTATTCATTACCTGCCTGATGATTCCTGTGGAACTTGTATTAAATGAGGACCGTTTCTCTCGTTATTTTCACTGATCTTTCCAGTGATGTACAATTTAGTGCCCCGCCATAAAAGAAAATAATTCCAACCTATTTCGATATTTGTGATTTCAGAAAATGGAATTTCGGTCAACCGCGATATTGACGTTGTGATTCCATCCTGATCGGAAAACAGGGGACTAGCGTTGAAGCCGGTATAATATACCGGCATATTTCTGTAAGTGGTAACGATAAAATTTCTATGTAACAGCGCATTATTATTTGACTGAACTTTCAAAAACCACTCAAGCGATATATCTCGTCAAACTAGTTACATCATCAATTTGAGAAAACCGCAAAAGTAATAATCGATTAAATTCAAGGTTACGCGGATCTTTGCTTACATTTGTAATAAATTGTTTACATGTGTTAAACTGGATGTGGGAAAACGATCAAACGTTTCTCCTTCTAAAATACATTTTACGTTATCAGTTCAACATGTTAAACGTAGTTAACGAACTTGGGAATTTAAAAGAACACTTTTATGCGGGAAATTAAAAGATACACAAGAATGTTTTAGACAATTGTTAAATTTTGAAACGCTTAGTTTTTTCAAGTACTTTTAAATAATACATCCACTCGAACCATATTTCCAAAATTCATTCCGGTTTTCTGGTCGGAAAATGAATAAAAAAAACCGCTCAATTCTAGAAAATAATCGGTATATCACTCAAGATTATTTATCCTATATATTCCTCGTTTAAGGTCGCTATTTTGAATATTTTTTTATTTTCTTATGAAGTCGGTGGTTTTCGGAAGCTTATCCGACTTTATTTATCAACTGTTGTTACTTTATAAGAGCAGAGGTAACTGGGAACACGTTGGAACGGCTGTACGTAATATCGGCCGCTCTCTGCAGATGTCACTGTCTCCCTTGGATACGAGGAAAACAACACGACATTTTGGGCAGTCGTCGACGTATTGCAGTAAATCGTTACCGCGTCTCCGCTCCAGTACCTGAAATACCAACAATAAAATGGTAAAAATGTCACGTAAATAAAATACAAATGCACACCGTTATGCACTATTATTTTCCATCCTGTGCTACATCCTCGGAAGCACGAAACATAACCTTCGAAGGCGGATTGCAGTAGAGAACGCGAGAATGCATTTACGTCGGCATTGGAATTTACCAATCTCAAGCACTGCATTTACCAATTGCGAAACACTTTTCTCTCCTATCGAAAATATCTTCTTATTTTATTACCGTATAAGAATACGCTTCCCACGACTCGGATAGATCTATAACCTTTTCCTCGCGTGTGCCATTGGGTGGGAATTATTTCCTCGGGATTTACGCACGCACTGATCGCGCGCGCGCGTAATTCAAAGCTTAGATTTTCGCGCTTACAAATTTTACTTCATCTCTGAATTGGTTGAATAATTTCTCATGCAAATAGAAGATTACTTATTTTCTTCCGCACAATGTTACAAATAGTAATAAGAAGTTAATATTCCAAGGCAAAAGTCCGCGATATGTAATCTCGGAAATACTATATAAAATTTCATTTGATATGCAATCATTTAAATTTTCTAATTTATATTCGTAATAAGGCTCAGCGTTTATCTTTAAAGTACAACGCGTAAAGTGTATCTCGAGATATAATTTTATAATTGTGAATATACAAAATTGGCATTCAATGTCAGGGTCTGCTCGCTATTTTACGAAAGTTGCGGTCGAACCCCGACAAGGAGCTGCGTTTGTTGCTGTTGGGCCTGGACAATGCCGGCAAGACGACAATCTTGAAGTCGCTGGCGAGCGAAGATATCACGCAGGTGAGCACGATCTTGGCGTGCACGATTTATCGCAAAATGCGCGTCAACACACGAGATATATACGAATGACAGATGAATTAATTTCCCCAAGGTCACCCCGACTCAAGGCTTCAACATAAAGAGCGTTCAAAGCGAAGGCTTCAAGCTGAATGTCTGGGATATCGGCGGGGCGCGAAAGATTCGGCCTTATTGGCGAAATTATTTTGAGAACACGGACGTGCTGGTGAGCGTATTAATTCTTTACGTGCCGTTATTTCGGGAGTTTCATTTCACCTCCTGATGAAGCAACGGTTTCATGAAATTTCAACGGTAACGAACAAAAGAATATCGTTTTATCGTGAAGTCTCATAGCAGGGCGGACAGTGATGGCACGGTTCCACTATTGAGATCAATCGTACGTGGCTTTATAAAGAATTAAAACTCTATCATTGTGCTTGCTCTTTCGACGTAACGTATTTATCGTAGGAAAGCCGCTTTACAAATGTGCGAGCAACCGGGGCGATAGTTTTTAACGTCACCACGACGGACCTTTAGAAATTTCTTATCGGAAACAAGCATCTGCTTCACACATAGCGCGTTAGATCATGCTGTCAAGTAGAGATGTGTGTGTATGGCCGTGTTAGATCTCTCCTTTTATTGAAAGATCATTCGTCTTGTCGATATTTTCGAATTCGTCGCGCAGACGAAAAAAATATGTCGAACAAATTCTCCATCCTTTTCGCTAAATGGAAAATTCAAATTAAGACGTATTTTTCTCGATTCCGATAGATTTACGTCGTTGACAGCGCGGACATCAAGAGACTGGAAGAAACGGGACAAGAGCTGTCGGAGCTTCTGCTGGAGGAAAAATTACGAGGAGTGCCGTTGTTGGTGTACGCGAACAAGCAGGATCTGGGACACGCCGTGACGGCGGCCGAGATAGCGGAGGGACTCGGTTTGCACAATATCAAGGATCGTGATTGGCAAATACAGTCTTGCATCGCCATCGAGGGCAAGGGTGTAAAGGTACGCAAGAGACATCCGAAAAAAGAAAATCATGTCACAACAATTCTGTTGTTAAATACTAGTGGAGTAAGTAGTATTATTATGGCCTTAGGATGCACTTCAGTAAAACCAGTAACAAATGAATGAATGAATCCTCTTGCTTAGTTGTTGGTATAGCCTCTGTGTAATTTTTGGCACCTTCTTCAAATCAAGATTGCGCTCTAAACTTTCAGGATTCTCATATCTTCACAGTCGACACCTCGATCTGAAAGAAATACTTCTCATAACGGCGTTTCCATAGTAAACTTCTCATCTTTAAGTTTTGGATAATCCTTTCTTCAAACAGAAGAAAAGTCCTAAATAAATATCTCACAATTTTGAGTCTAGATTGAACAACAGTTTGACGAATGTAATCGTTAAGTTTTCCACTGAAAATGTTGATTATTGACAAAGTTATTGTATAAAATGTAAATGGGGCTTGTGAAGGGACCTTAATATCATCTTTTCCTCTCGAAATAATCGATATATTTTTCAAAATTGCTTGTCCTTCTTTTTCATCTACGGTCTTAAAGTCGGCTCCTTCTTCATTTTTCAGGAAGGTTTGGAGTGGGCGTGTAAAAACATCAAGAGGAAATAAGCGCGCCGCGGTGGTCGAGAAACACGATCGACGTTTACCTCACATTTAGGACGCACGAAAGGAGCAAATGTACACCGATCGTTGTACATTTCACATGAATTTTATTTATCTTTTATCTACTATTTACAAGGAGCTACTGAGAACACTGTCGTTTGTGAGTTCAGTACGAACATCTGAATGCTCAGCGTGGGATTCTTCATCTCGCACTCGTACCGAACGTATCCAGTCGTCGGACTTCCGTCCATTTTGGAACGAACCGTTCGTCAACAGTCTCGTAAATTCGCGAAATTCTATTTTTTCGCGTGGAAGAAAGGGAAAAAGAGCGATAGAGAGAGAGAGAGAGAGNAGAGAGAGAGAGAGAGAGAGAGAGAGAGAGAGAGAGAGATCTGTAATGGCGAGCGTCGTGTTGCAAAGGAACGTGCCTTCTCGCTGTTTTAAATAGATTAGAAATTTTTATAGATTTATCTAGTAAAAAGTGTAAAATAAAGTCAAATGAAACAAGAAAGAGAATGAGGGAAAGAGAGAGAGAGAGAGAGAAGACACACACATATTCATAGATAATAATTATTAATGTAATATTTATACTTATAATTAGGGTAGAGACTTGAGCACCACGTCGTTTATTGCACTCGCGAAAGAGAGAATCGCGGAGACGCGCTAGAACCCAGCTTGTACGTAGATGTCTATGAACTTTTTTTTTATTTTAATGACGAATACTACATAAGTAATTAAGATGAATCGTGGCTTCATGAGATGCAACGGCCAACTAATTAGCGACGATTAGAATCAGCCGTATCGCAACATTCCGGCGATTGTCATGCTTAGGGACGATCAGATTCAAGACCATTCGTTCTGCGCCCGGAATGGCGTGCCATTGATAATCGACGCATTAAGCGTCTTTTGTAGTATGAAATCTAGCCTGGGTTTTCCTCTTTCTTTTTTAATTCGAGTCTTAACTACTCGTGTAGTATTTATCTTTCGAAGGGGTTCGTCCGAGACGTTTTGCACATACACACACACACACACGCACACACGCACACACACACACTTGCTCTCATCTGAGCGCGTTGCTTCTGAAACGTGGATTTATCGAAGCAGCATGGAAGACCGGAAGAGACGCCCAGAAGACGCCTGAGTCGCGCGTTTGCGAAATAAAAACTTTTCTACACGTATTTACAGCGTCTCTTGGACGCTCGGTTGTTTTGCCGCAAAACTGAACGTTCAGGATTGACGCGTCGTAGTACGCTTGTATGTACATGTGAAGGGGACGAAGAAATGCTCCACACACGACGATGAAGAGATCGCCTTCGGACCGAGCGCAGCGACAAAACCAACGTCGATTTCGTTTTGCTTGGTGCAATAAATACAATGGGACAGAGATTAGAAACGAACTTTCGATCTTCGCGCGTCTTCTTCGAGGCGACTTAGCAATGTCTTTCACAGGCCGCGAATTAACGAAACTAAATTCAAAGCTCGTTGTGAATGCTCTCCGTGGTTACCCGGATCTCCTCTTCGTGGAAGGCCATGCAGTCCGCCGGATATTTTCTCTGAAAGCGGAATTGAGGTGAGTGAGGGGATCGCACAATCGCGGGTAGCGCGAGAGAATCGACGAGACAAATATTTATAATAGCGAACGGATGCACTGATTAGTGTCGATTGTTTCTTTCCCTACCTAGTGAACCTGCAAATAAGAACTCGCGATGAGCTTTCTTTATGCGCAATCACACGCAATTTGCCGCAAATGACAATACTATCTCTGAAATTAGAGCCACTCATCGTAATGATACACTCGGTCACAGGACGGTTGTTTTTTTTCTACATGCTTCGGGACACACCAAAAATACGACGAAGCGAACCTATGATTTACGACATGTGCAATAAATGGTTGGACAGCCGTCGAAATGAGATATGTGTAAGTTTGACTGACTATCTACTGCGTATGTTCGTAAATCATAGGCTCGCTTTGCCGTATTTTTCGTGTGTTCTGAAACATGTACAAAAAAACCGTTCTGTGACCGACTGTGCATGTAACGATGAACAGTACAAATGCTAGTACAGAATTGCAATTCATTTAAAAGTCAATATTCGTAGATCTTAAGATCGACTTAAGTTCAAATACTATATATTGCTTCATCGGCTACAATGCATCCAAAGATAAGACGGTCTTAAATATAAAATCTGATTGTGAATATCGGCTAGATTCTTACGATTCGTAAGCTACGATTTGACAATTTACTCATAAATTTGCTTAGAATTGCAGTAAAGTTTTACACAATTATGTAAAAAATGCGAGTTAGTCTGTGAGAAGAGTCGCCGAAATATATTGTAGTAGCAAAGTTATCATTTGAAAGGTTTATAGGAAGCTCTTTCGCGAAGTTTCTCTCGCGCGACCGGTGAGGCAGTTTACTCACGATGCATCCCTCGTTCTCCATGATGGCCCCGTAGAGGGACCAG
Source organism: Dinoponera quadriceps (assembly GCF_001313825.1). Lineage (NCBI taxonomy): Eukaryota > Metazoa > Arthropoda > Insecta > Hymenoptera > Formicidae > Dinoponera > Dinoponera quadriceps. The sequence continues at coordinate 54,891 of NW_014562572.1, read as the reverse complement.
AAATTAATTCCTGATTTATTGCTGACCGTCCAAGCCGCAGGGAAACTCGCCATTTTCAGCAATACGCTGCGTATGCGCGATTCGTTGTCGCGACCATCGCTCTGCTGGCTCTTCTCGTTTATGGTACACAAGATTTGACTAGCACAGTGCGGCATTTTCGTCGCCCACTTGTGCGCTCGATACGCCTGGAAATCATCGAAAACAGCTTGCGAAATAATACCGCGTTTATAATTGTAAGAGGATTGACTTAAAACCGATGAAACTTTTAGGAAAATATCGAATTTGAACGTATTATTATGAAATTCCCGAAGAGAAAAGTTTACGCGTCTCTGTACGCAAGAATTCGTGGCAGTTATACCTTGAGCAAGGGGGAGACGATGTCGTTGTTGATGGTATCGCTCAGTTTATTGCTCAACTCTCGCGCATTTACTCGGGACATGATGAATCCTTTCTCCGAGGCTAGACTCACTAACTCTTGGAAGTATGCTATCGCTGGCCTCACATACAGCGAGCTATCGATATTCATGCTCAAGTATTTCCGCGCCAGCATGTTCGCCAATCTGAACAAGAGAAACCGTATCACCTGTTGTATTCATTCTACGTTGTTGTTGCGCTAACCTGGAAAGACTGTCCGCTGGTCTCTGAGCGTCGAACATCGCCGATTTCGGGAATCCCTGGGACTTTAGGAAACTGTTGCCGACGAATTGCGCGGTTGAGAGATAACGTTGCTGATTCACAGGATCGGACACGTGAGAAATCCACTCGGAGACGAAATTCGTGAGCGACCTGATCCATCTCCGGCGTAGAGTGGGGTTCTCGAAGCTGTCCATGATCTTCTCGTATTGGATGTTACCATGTTCGTCCGACATTTGAGCCATCACCTTCGACAGACCGCTATTCTTCCACAACGTCTGGCCGAGCTCTGAATTGCTGTAATATATTGTTACATGAAAATATCAATCTTTTATTTCACACTTATTCCTAATATTTCGGGACTTATTTGAGAGAGATAAAAATTCGAAAAAAATCAAGAAAGATATTAGAACTGCCGAGTAAAGGTGTTAATTTAGTTCGTATTTTCGGTTACTCGAGAATTATTTTGACATTATTTGAGATTATATTTAAAATGATGAAAAGGAAAACTATTAATCAATATAAAAATTTGTAGGATGTATAGCAATTTTTCAGAAGAGCCAAAATGGCTACTATCGGCGGTTCTAGTGTTAAATCACATTCGATGTTCTGTGTATTTCTTCGATATATTAATGCTCATTCTCGTTATAAAGTCTTGGACTCAGACAATCATTTTTGCCATCCCAGGAGAAATTGACCCTCTCACGAGGTAGTAATGCCAATCAGGTTGGCGAGTATCTGATATCGAGCGGGAAAAAAATGGGGAACATCTTGGCCGCACTCTTTAATCTAGTCAGTTAGCTCTCGACCGGATCTATTCGGTATCAATTTCGAATTTTCGCCATGTAGATAACGCGATACCTGAAATGATCCCACATAACGTGAATGTTCTCCAGGATGGGCGGCAAGAACCAGGAGTGCCCCGAGTGATCGCCGGCATCGGCGTCGTTACTCCCATGGCCCAGAGTCTCGAGAACCATTGGCACGAGACCCATCACCATGTCACTGTTGGCATTTTGTTGAAAGAACGCGCTACCCATGCTGATCACGCTGCCCCAGTCTATACCGTGCTCCTCATTGCGCTCTTGCGCATCGTTCATCGATCGCTTGGCATGATTCGCCTGTCCATTGTTCATCGAGCCCAGAACATTCAAGATCGAGCCTACCATTGACATATCGAAGCCCTGATTATTCTGGCCGCCCGACATCAAGCTGCCCAAACCCGACAAGATTTGGCTGACGCTGTCCGCCGAGGATTTCTTCTCGAATAGCATGTCACCGACCTGTTGATTACACGTGTCCGCATTATGTCTTTGTTTAAGGATATAACTGTCCGACTCTCTTGAATTGATTTATTCGAGATGAATCATGAGACAAATTTAACGAAGGATCTCGTCAGGCGAAATAAATCGAAATTCTCGCGAGTACACGACGTCGGTTTGCATCGGCACCTGCTTCGCTTGTGGCATGTTCTCGATGGATTTATGATGGTTGAAGAGTTTCCGGGCCTCCTCGATGAAGGCGCTGGACGCATCGTTCTCGTCGTTCCTCTGGGCGCACGCCAGCCCGAGCAGCAACGGCAACAGCCACGTCCTCGATAGCCACATTCTTTCGCTTCTGCGAATATAATATTTGGTTAGTGCGACGATCTCTCTTTCTTTCTCTCATGCTGCGTAATTGTCGACCGATTCGTCAAAGACTATCGAGCGACCTGCAATTAGGACCGCCAGCCGACCGGTGATCCTCAGAGTCGTTGACCCCAAAACTGGATCCGGCCGATCCTGGCCGAGTTATTTTTAGGAGGAGCCTCGCGAGGTCGGATTTTAAGCGCGGGCGACACACCGGAAGCGTTTCGCGCCGGGTACCGTTGTTTCTCCGACGTTATGCCGTACGTTAGTATTTTCACGGATCCGTGCGAAAGCGTCGATGATGACGAATGCGCTGAGTCAGGATAGGATTACGCGGAGCAGAACGCGCGCGCGATTGATTGGAGTGAATGGTATCGAGTTGTGGTCGCGACTCGTGGTCAACGTATGTCGTTTTTAAGCGGATCCTGATGTATCTTCCGCCCCGATGCTCGTTTCGACACTCGCTCGAAGCGAAAAAGAAGAACGGCGGTCAAAGAAGTAGTTTCTTTTGATTTTCTTTTCATATTTTCTTTGATCGAAGACAAGTGATTATTCTAAGTATTTTTTCACTTTTTCACTGTATATCCTTAATATAAACGAGAACATCCTAACGCAAGGGAACTGTGCCGGGAAGGAGTGCGAAAGAAAATATGTTGTCGCAAAATCGAGCGAACGTGTCTAAGTGAAAGTCTATGCTTCGTTTGATCTAATTCTCTCTCTCTCTCTCTCGCCGTCATAATTTTAATTTATTTTCCGGACAACGCATTGATTATCCCGGAGGATCGGTCGCAACAAGACGATAAACGATCGGCACAACGCCGGTGTATATTAACGTGCAATTTGAGTACCGTAAACCGCATGAAATTGACATTCTCCAGCTGGAATAACGATTCGGCCTAACGGTACGGACTGTTGGTCATCGTTACCCCAACGCGCCAAAGTCGTCAATGGCAGGCCGCAGGAATAAGAAGCCGGCTCGATTGTCACATCTCCTAATATTTCGATACTATGTAATACTTGTCAACAAATATCGAGTGGTCGTAAAAATGTAATAAAAAATTGACTTTCATCCTTGCCTGTTTAGTGCGCTATAGTTGTACCTACGTGAACTAATCTTTTCAAAGAAAAATTCATTTTTTAACATTTATTCGCATATCAAGTAAATTTTTCACGTGTATTTTTACTTATATAAATTTATCCATTTGATGAAATTATTGAATTTCTTAATTTATATTTGAATATCTCCTGTAATATTTAACATTTTGGCTGAATTTCACAGTAAACCGGTTGATTTATTCTTAACTAGACTGAACATATTCAGTCTCTAAGCGTGCGGCGAAAAGACGTGATATTTCATTCTTTTCCCCTTCCTCTCAAGGACTTGTATGTTTAAGTCAAAGAATAATGTTGATTGTTCCGGAGTGTTGGCATGTGTCGGCACAAGTAACCCGACATTGTGTTTCTGGACACGAAAGGAAGTTTACATTAAAATTGTTTCTGTGAGAAACGGTAATCAACGCGGAAGTTACCTCATCATTATTTGATTTCACGCCTGTGTTCGCCACGTTTTACAAACAACTGTGTGCATGAAAGTAATAAACACGGAAACCACCTCGTTCTCAGATTGCCGAGAGGGAAAGCGCGGCGGAGGTTTTTGCAATGTCGTCGTGATTTAAGGTCAAGGAGGAGACAATGGCCGCCTTCTCCGTTCTGTGAGGTGTTCCAATTGTGCGCCTCTACCCGGACGATATGACTAATGGTGAGCAAATGTCGGCGATTTAACGGCATTGCTTTCTAAGCGTCCCGCTTGCGAAATTATGACGGCGCTTTTATGCCGGGTTTCGCCGAAAGGAGTTTCGTGTGTAAATTATCGCAGTAACGGTGACCTTGATAGTAACGGTACGCCTTACGTAAAGATTACCCTGAAATGCACACGACGTGTAATGGCGATTTCGCAAATTGGCCACGCGCAAATTGTCGTCCGCAAATTAACCATTTTCATAGTAGTTATAGACTAATGAACGTGGCCTCGAAAGCCGGAGCAATTAGAACATACTTAACGGGAATAACTTTATCGTTAAATTATAATGGTTGTAAGTGCTTCCTCACTTGTTGACTGACGAGAAACATTTTCGCGCAACAGCGAGCGCTGTTAGCCGCCTGTTTGTTTAGAATTTCCGTCGTTGAAGTGAACGATTCGGCCGAATTATTGGTACAGATGAAATTGCGTTCTGAAAAAGTTTCTTTTTTTTTTTTCTTATATATATATATCTTTACGCGTATACGGCATTGCACTTGGTTCGGTTCGCAACAAATAGGATTGTGCAGTTTCTTCGAGGAAAAATAATACGGTGACTCGCTTATCGTCATGCCGATAAAGGCAGACCTTGGCCGACCAAGGAAGAAGCGCAAGTCATACATTATCTTAAATTATTAAAGATAAATGTCGAATATTTAAAATGTTAAATAAGTACCTTTGTTGCGCGCATTGTCATAAACGTATTTTCCGCACTTTCGAAACACATAAATTCGAACATCGACAGTATTTTTGAAACCACCCAACAAAAATCAACTCTTCCGACATGAAGCAATTAACGGTACGGATTGCATTTCGAGCGCTCGTTTAATTTTTGCACGTCGGTAACGTCGACTCTCGCAACGAGACGAATGTTAGTAATTTCTATGATTATTTATCTCGATAAAATTTCTTTTGGGTTTACATTCCAACTCGAATGAATTTGTTGACTGCTACAAATCTATTTTATGTGTGAAACATCCGTCCTTCGTATTAGAATAATTACACCGCACTGTAATCACAAGTTAACATTAATACCAAAATTAGAAGAAAAGGAACGAAAGAAACGAGGAAATCACGTAGCCTAAAAATTACATCATCGCACAATATTACAGTTACTCGGCGCGCGATCATGTTAATATATAAAAAAAACGCGAGCGGAATTAATCCATGATAATCTCGGGATCCGTTATTGAAATTTTAACGTGTATAAACTCTCGGGATGTCATATTTAACGTTATTATACGTGTGAAAATATATTAGCTTGACGGAAGATCTCAGAAACGATTATTTCACGAGGTTCTTTGTTAGAGTTATTTTCTTAGAGTTTTATGAATGAGTTCAGTTTAGATATGTAATCTCGAAACAACCAACAAACAGCATACGTACGAATTGTTATATCCTTCGATTTTACATTCGCAGGCACATTGCTTCGAGTGAGACGTCTTTATTCTTGCTAATTGCAATTTTACGAGGCGACAGTTACCTAACATCTCGGACATTATCAGTCAGCTCGTAAGACCTCACCAACGTGATCAGCAAGACAAACGAATCGGGTTGCGATTACACGCGTGGTGGCGGCAGAATTGCCGGTTGAAAAATTCGCGATCCCTCGCGTGGCCGCGCCAGCGGCAACGGTAGTCGCAGTCAACTAGAGCGTGTTCGATGGTGTTTCCAATGTGGAAAGGCGATACGATCATTGGAGCTCGAATTTCCGTTACGTTATTTACGACGGGGAAAATTTTGTGCTCAAAGAGAAAGCTCGCATCCATAAGTGCGATTGACGTAGAATCAATTTTAATCAACCCTAGTGACTTTTGCACTATAATTAATAAAACACAGCTAAATTGTCGCGCATATACAACTAACATATATGTCGCAATAAATAAAGGATGTTTCATAATATATGTAAATAAAAACTTTACCTAACTAGAAACAAACGTAGAAACAAACCAAAAAAGACTTGATCAGCATGCATGCATATGATCTCTTCGAAATACTCGGCTCTTATATTCGAAAGCCCACTAGTTCTTACAATCACACATACTGATATATCTCTACATTTCTAAGTGTCAATAATTTACTTGTTTCCTCACCTAATCGTTGCTAATTTGATTTTCCGAGATATCAGTCATTTCTCGGTATATAGCGTTCCTTCGAACACTTTCTGTCAGCAAAGATTCGTTAACGCTGACTTTTAATCAATCGTGTACGCTAAATAATTAGTAGTGGTAAATTTCATTACAATATTTTCTCCGTACAATCAAATGCGGTTTGGTCGGAGGAAATGAAATTTTCAGTTCTTATAAACCAAATTTTGTTCTTACAATCAGAGACTCTGTTTCTTTCAACTAAAACGAATTTGATTGTCCATTGTATATCCAACCGTACAAGTATATTCATCAAACCCATTCTTCACTTTACGCTATAAGCAGCAATACATTTAGGAACGTCATATGAATCACCACCGGTCGTTTATTGAACGAAAAAATAACGTATTAAAAGAACTGGACGAAGAGGGGGACGAGCGGAAAATTTCAAATTCCTGTCATTCTCTCTCGTTCACACGTGCCTGTTTAAACGAGACTTCCCTCAGGTGCTCCAGCGAGATGTGAAATTTCGGCCAGGCACTTTATCCTCAATTCTTCGCATCCGTAAATTCTCGTCGTTTCATGCCGAGAACTCGTCGAAAAACATATCCTCTCTCCGAGCGGAATCGGACAGAGCCCACGACAACGATGCGCGTAGCGTGATTTGTTTCTCTTTCACATACCTTGATAGTCAGTAGAGATCAACGGGCTGGCTGTGTTCGAGGACGAACGATGCGCGTAAGATTCTTTAGAAGCCCGTGCACCTGACACGACGAAGGTTGTGGCGTGACTGGCGTCGGACGGAGCCCGTCGAACGGTACTTACCTACCTGAGCAAGCCTCTGAGCCGGCGATACAATGAACCGTCTGCACGTCTCCGTCGCGATGCAGATCACGGCTGGAATATTATCCGCACTCGAGCGAGTTCTCCGCAACGAAAAACTTGCGGTATATTTTCGCCACTTGCGCTCGAATATCTTTTTTCACCTTATTTATTGCCACACACACACACACACACACACCCACACAGAGATCGCGTGAGGAGCGATCTTTAGAAAATTTCAAATTTCCTCCACCGCACGGATTCGCAGTCTCGCACGCAGTGATCCGTTGTGTGTACTCATTGATTTTCGATGGATCTGAAATTCTTTTCTTCAATGAAAAAATTCAACATTTAGTTAAATTATAGTTATTTTCGGCCTGAAATATACACAAAAGAAAAATATTTATTAGCAAATTTTTACTTGAGTCAAGTAAATATTACTTGAACGCAACACTTTTTTCTATATTCGAGAAATATTTACTTGATCCGAATAAAAATTTCTTAAGGAGTATTAATGAGTATTTTATATGAATTTAGCCCTTTTTTTGTATACTCTTTCTATGGTTTTGGCCATAAAAATAATAGTAGCAACATGTGTGTAAGATTGAAAAAAAAAGAACCAGGTGGGAATCCATATAGGAAATTCATATGAAATCTCATGGTTGCCCCTAGGGATTTGCCCCGGTCATAAGTAAGAGTCCATGTGGATTCCCATGTAAATTCCCATGTAAACCTATATAGATTCCTATGGATTTCTGCACGTAATATGGATATCTATATGGATTTTTATTATCCTATTATGGATTCACATGAGTTCTCGTGGTGGGAAATTTTCAATAGGGTTATTATCACTGACGCTATAATAATACTTAGTGGAAAAATCCTGACTATAATTCTTTCACCACGATGATTATAGTTACAAATACCGGATATTTTTTTCTCAGTATACTCATTTACTTTTCTTATCTGACATCAAATTTGTCTGATAGCGAAGGACAAGAGATTTGAAGAAGAGGAGAATGATAATTACGTCCACCTTGCTTCTTACGAACATTATATTTGCGTGATAACGTTATTTCAATTTGTGCTACCAGCCATTTTACATCGAGATTCGCTGAAAATGACACGTGTCGTATCACATCTATCCGTCGTATGTCTTTAATAATCGCAACCGATTATCGGCTCGGTGCGTAACAATATACGGCTTATTAACGGGCGGGCTCTATTAGACGACGCCAGGCATCTGATGCGTTACTTCAGCACCGTAAACGATCATTAGATCGTCGACGCACCGCCGACGATCTCGATCGCAACAAATGGACGTGATAGAAGTCGCGATGTAAATTAATGGCTATACCGTTATAAGTATCGGATAGCTTTGCTGATATTAATCGTGTGACAGACTTTTCGCGATCTAACGAATATTGTGGAGATCACCACTCGCCACGATTTTTTTACCGAGGACGAATTCAAATGGCCGGACCGGTCGAGATACAATCTCGTCGTCATAACAGATTAGCTGCGTTAGCTTACGTGGTAGAACCGGCTCGCGAATGGAGGCAAGTTTTGGTAGACAGTCGTTGACCTGACGAAGGATTAGGGAATGCGCGTGAAGGAGTGCCGGTCTCTCCTCGATTAGCCAGGGTCGATCCACGGCGGGAAGAAGAAGAAGAAGAAGGGATGTTCAACCGATTGCTGCATGCCGAGATTTCAATAATCGAGCAGCGATCGCTTCTGTTTGTTCCGCGCGCGAAGCTAATTGTTTCTTCCGCGTTGCGGTCTCTCTCTCTCTCTCTCTCTCTCTCTTTCTTTTCCTCGTGATATAGGGCACGCATGAGGAAACCGACCTCGGCAACCTTGTGCGCCGCGCCTGACGTTTCTCTCTCGTCTCTTCGTAAAACGAAGATGCCGCACGCGCGGCAGTTTATAAATTGATGCGATGCAATTTGACGCTGACGGCAGTTTAATATTGAAACGGTATTCCTCGACTTGTAAGAAATAAATGGTTAAATTCTACATCATGATAATCGCGCGGAGGGAAAGATAGAGCATTTCCGATGTGTCTGTCGCAAAATACGGCGCACGTTTAAATTCATCGGCTATAAATGAGAAATCAGAGAGAGGAAGTTCTATTTTCTCCGCACGACATTGACGTATCGATACGACCGGCATATATTTTTTATTGCAGGTGACATTTCAAGATTCGAATATTTTTACGAGAGAAAGAAAAAGAGAGAGAGGAGGCACGCGAAGAGACACGCGATAAATAATATATAAGATAACATCCGCATGCCGTTACACATGGGTGTACCTTAAGGTAGCGGTTTTGCGGATCGCGAATATTCGCATATTATAGAGTGCAATTTTTTTCCCTTCTCTGGAGAGAAAAAAATCTTTCCGCTACATTCCGTGGCGTCGCGCGAAAAATAAGCGCGCAGTCGCACGCGAATTAAAGATGTAAGGCGGGAATCGAAAAGAAAAGAAGCCGGCCGGGAGACGAGTCCGACGTCGTTCATATACTTATGACGAAAGTTCCTTCGGGATGACTTGGCGCAGAGACACCGTATCGGTGCATCGATTCGTCCTGAATTGTGTCGGTATCTGGCCGATGGAAGAAACGAGTCTTTTTATGGACCTGCGATGGCTCATCGCCGTGATTTTGGAGGCAGGTATATTTTCATGCCGTCGAGTAAGTTTCTGGCCAAACACATAAGTTCCAATGAATTATCGAGATATCGTAAGATTATGCAAGAACAATGAATATAAGCAGTGATTGATATACGAATTGTTTTGTCGGAGTATTATCATTACGCGACTGTGTGTGCGCTCGAATAAATATTTTATTTGGAAAATATTTGATTTAGATCAAGTAAATATTACTTGGTCCAAGTAAAAGTTTGCCAAGGAGTATTGGAATAATTATTTCTTTGAATCTTTCTTTTCTGTGTACATTTGTATAAATTTGGGGTGAAACTGTAAGAAACGAATTTCGGCCAAGAAATATCTGTCTTATCGCGGACGCACCGGCTCGCAAGAGAGCGGCCGACTGACTTCACCGCGATCTTCCAGGTGACTCCGATGTGTGTCTACTTCACGGAGATCTACCTGCACTGTAACGGCGCGAAGGAGTCCTTCGATACGGTGACGCCGGGCGCCGCGGCCGTGTTAGCCGTCACGAGGCTGATCACACCTCGTATCCATCGGCGAGAGTTACTCGAGGTGGTCACCTCCACGATGGACGATTGGGCCACACAGCGGGACAAGCGGGTGCGTGGGGTCATGAAGAAATACGCGGCCCTGTCGACGCGCGTGACGACGTTTACCTTCTTCCTGGTGGGCGTCATAGTGGGTGTTTACATCTTCATGGCGATATCAGTGGTCACCGCGAAGGCAGGCGATCATGAGATCGAGAACGTGACCGCGAGCCGAGAGACGGAAGAGATGTCATTGTCCTGCGTGTTTCGGGGCGAGTCGACGCGCCGGGCTTTCATGGTCGTCCAGGCGATGCAGATGTTTGTCACCGGCATGTTGACTTTCGGCACCACCAGCTTCTTCTTCGGGCTGGCTATGCACCTGTGCAGCCAATTCGACGCACTCTGCATCCAACTGTCCGATCTTCGAGTCGAGGAGGCGCGTCATGCGATCGCCGGAGCGGTCGAGCGACATTGCCATCTTATCCGCATGGCTGATTGTATGGAAGAGTCGTTTCACGCGAATGTTTTCATATACTTGTTTGTTACCACCACCCTCATGTGTATAGACGGTAATTTCGTTTTCCTTCTTGTAGTCAAGTATAAGACAAATAAAATTATTCAGATCAAAATCGCTCTCCGCCAAATCGAACCCAAAGTTCCGTTCGTGAAGTTTTTAATTCATTAGCAAGTCGTAGTTCATACGTTTGCTCTTTTTTTTTTTAATTTTATAAAATGGACTTAATTTTAGAATATGGATATAGAAGAAAAAAATCTCGCTGTCGTACATACGTGTGACGTCTCTCGTGGAGAGATTGTTGCGTCACACTTGTGCGTGCGTGACGTTGGTAACAAATGTGTTAAAGTGATGAACGTGCAATTAGGCCGGTTTATCACCGTGTTTGCAATAAAAGAGGAAAAGCAGAAAAACTCACATAGGTAACTGATAACACATTCATATTTCTCAGCTATAAAATACTTGAACTTTGTCGGATAGAACATGTCTACACAAAGCTGAAGTGGACTTTCTGATTGCAAGCGCGTGCGATTGGGTTTTATTGACGTTAACCGATTTTTCGTTGTGCTCAAGTTTTTGTTGAGCTATCTTCCTGTGAAAATTAAAATAACAAACCAGCGGAACAGAATTTATTTGACAATGCTCTTTTATAGTGCGAGGTGTGAGCTTCTCAAATCACTTTGGATCTTGTGTCGATCTCTTTATTCTCTGTGAATAGAATTGAAGCTTTCCGAAGGTGCCTGATTTTTATATATTCTTTGTTTGTTTGTTTAAGATAACTGGAAAGGAACAAAACAGGGGATTCCTTTCTATATAATAAAACATATCAGATCATAACATGTAATAATTGTATATGTAAAATAATATAATTTCAGTGCTTGCATTTTATTTTTTTGATAATTTTTCGTTGATACATCATGGACGTATATCAGTTTTGGAGTTTCTAAAAGCGTGAATCTCCCAACATCCTACAAAATATAATTATTTACAAGAGAAATATGTAATAATTTTTACAAAAGTGTCTTACATATTTTGATAGAGGGGTGTTGCTGGTTTATATCTGTGTAGAAAAACATTAGTTCAACAGGGTTTTAGAGCTCAAAAGCAAAATGGCTTGTTGGTTTTGCTGTTTTTCCTCTCTACGATGTCGAATCCAACGACACATACACACATACTTGCGTGCGCCTAATGTAGCGGTGATATCTTTCAGGTTTCATGTTGATCGTGTCGTTGAAAGTCAGCGACATGCCCATGATTATACATAACGCTAGCGTTTTACTGCTCATGATGATCCAACTGTCGTTTTACACGTTCGCCGGCGATTGCTTGGAGATGAGGAGCGCCGCGCTCTCCTATGCTACATATGATTGCGATTGGCACGAGCTGCCGGCCAGCACCGCCAAGGACATACGGTTTATCCTGATGCGAGCCAGTATCCCTCATCAGCTGACCGCCGGGAAATTCGTGGTGATGAACATGTTAACGTTCAAGAGCATCCTAAAGTCCACGGCATCGTATCTATCGGTCTTGCGCGTCATGTTGGATGAATGAACTTATTTACATTTAGTTGTTGAATGCGTTGCAATATTATTGCTTAGAACGATCATTATCGACTAAATTTCCCGCTCTTCCTTCATTACTCCGACAGTTATGCTTGAACTTCACGACAGAATTTATAAGTCAGTTTAATTTAGAATAAAGCTTGATTACAAATTTGGAACTCTCTAATGTGTGCAATCGGTGTATGTATTATCGCTGAGAAGTAGTCACAAGTGGTCAAGCACTGCAAATCAGTATATTTCGTTGCGAAAGTCAATTAATGACTGTTTACATGAAGAAAATCTAACAACAGAAAGAAGTGAAAGAAGATATTTACTTCTTTTTTATTATCCTAATCATTCTTACGGTATTGCCAATGTTATTACTTGAAATGTTCTTCATTTGTATCGTATTTTAATTATATTAATTTATATTGTATTTGAAAAACACACTTATCCTGACGAGATTCGAATTTGAAATATCTGGCCCTTGAATCTGCTACCATACGAATACCTACGCCAAATATGGTTAAATGCACATATACGTATACACACACACACACACATATATATATTTCCGCTTCGGAATATATAACAGCAATTTGCAATGAATCTTTCACTGGCCAAAATCAGTGAAGTATAAGACAAAAATGCCAAGTGGAAGTGTTTCCACTAAAAATTAGTGAATTTTCGCCGATTATCGCGGTACAACATTGTTTTACTGATTCAATCAGTGATACTGATTTGACTTAAAAGAGTAGAGTAGACCTGTTTCTTGACTTTGAATATTTTTCAACGAAATACCGCGATATTTTGATAACAGAACGACAATTCAGTTTTCCTTCAATGATATTCGGCGGCAATGCTTTTTTCCTTCGGAAAGCTACAGACTAATGCGTTTCACGCACAGTGAACGAGAACGTGTGCACGCAACGTAGTGCATACTTACAATGAGTTGATTGCGGCTTGGTTGTATTATTAATTTCGTGGGTCTTCTATTGTTGTAATCCCAAATGAAAGAGAAGCGTAGTTGTTGCACTACACTGCATACCGCGTACACGAATATGTCTCGTGTATACTTCGTAGAAACCTTTGGTGCGTCTTCGGCGGAAAGCTGTAATCGAATAGAAGTTCAAGACGTGCAAGACGTGTCGTTCTCAGTCACAAAGCGACGTGGGGAACATACGGTTTCGGTACTATTCTCGGGAAAGAACACGTTATCCATCATGTAAATAAAAGATCAAAGGGAGTCACTCTGTGGTACGTTTCTTGCTGACTCTCACCCCCGCCCCAATGTGGGGGATGATTTTCCTGACCGCGTACCTTCGTCATAGCAAATCCGATCGACGCGCAAAGAGATGGAATAAACGCGGTAGTTTCGCCGAAGCCGTTGTATGACGATCATTCGGGAAGGATCTACTATCATCCCCTCAGCTAAAGAGTGCGTCCCGGTACACCTGCACGTTGTGTGTAATGACGTGATGATAATTTACCTTAGTAGACTCTTAGTCAAATGAAACGCATTCGTTTCCCTCATGGCACTTCTGAGTTCCCGTAAATGACTCGGTGCAGGACTCGATTGGACTCACGCGATCGGGCGTTTAATTGGGAAAGGACACGAGGAAGCGATTCCGCCTGACGATGGGGCAAGCGAGATATTGGAACGACGATACCCATCGCGCTCTGGGAACGCACGAGAAGGTCCTTTCGATAATCGGAGTTTGGCCTTTGAGCGTACGGGACTTCAAATCGATCGCGCGGTGCATATCAGCCATGTTGGTACAGGTGAGCAACGAAAGAGAAAAAAAAAGAGAAACGATTATTATTCGTCCGCTATTAACGGAACGATTGTACACGGGAAGAAATTAATATCTATCGAAGACTCGTATTCTCACATATAAGTAAGAATATATCAAGGAAAAACAGCACCAAAACCGACACAGCACTTTATTTTTCCATTCTATAGCTTTGTCGAAAGTGTAAAATTAAAATTTATGTGCGAACCAGCAACACTTTTACTGGAAGTCTGAACATAGATTAATTTTGGTTCCTTTGCATGCAAAATCAAGAATACTGCCTCGTTACGATTGAAATATTTTGCATTCATTTTGAAAATTTCGATTTTAATAAAAAGTAACACTCGGAATGATAACAAAGAATACTGCACGCTTTCTAATGTCACGACGCAGATTATAATAACGTACGTATAATAAATTTTAACTTAAATTGAATGCAATTTAACTTGGAAGCTATTCTAAAAAAGGCCGTTTTGTTTCCAAGGAAACGAAACTCCTGTGTTCATTGCGCCCGGCCGACACCGTCGAAGAACAAGGACATAACAATATTATAAAATATGAGTATTGAATTGATATTAATTTTTTTTCCGTGCATGAAACCCGCCGTCTCTTCACTCTGTTGTTTCGATCTTTTACGTCTCAAGTACCGAACATCTAAGACTCTAGCTTGAGAAGTAATTAGCGTGCGGAAGGGAGATCCTCGCGAATTAACACGATCGCCTCGATGATCAGATCAGTACTATCGGCAGCCTGTCTTTGGAGGCGTACCGGCAGTGTCTCGGTACCGAGGACATGATGGAGGCCTTTCTAATGGACCTCTCGTCTGTCGTCAGCCTCTCCAAGCTCCTCGTCGTCCGCTTCACCTGGAGACACAGCTACGTTCTGGTAAATTCGCTTATCGACGACTGGTCGATGGTGTCCAGGGATGAGCGGCAGCGCGAGGTAATGCTAAGATACACCAACGTCGGCAGGATGGTGTCGCTGTCGATCTTGTACTTGGGTTATGCGTCAGGCGTGTCTTTCCTCTTCATGGCGTTGCCATTTGACGTGCTGCTGCCTTGGCTGAACATTTCCAAGCCGGAGTATAATGGCACGACGTCGGTATCGACGTACTTCTTGGCGACCTACTGCGTCTTCGGCTCGCTGCCCACGCTCGCCCACAGCAGCGTACTGCTGCTGCAGACGGCGCAGATCTTCGTGAACGCCACCTCGCACTGCGGCAATGACGGCTTCTTTTTCGGCCTGGCGATGCATCTGTGCGGTCAATTTGAGGTGCTCCAGATGGACTTGGCCAACATCGAAGTGGAGAAGCGCGCTTGCCACAGGCAGATGGGGATGCTGATCGGCAGGCATTGCTACCTGATCAGGCTGGCCGACAGTCTCGAGTACACCTTCAATATGGCCATTTTCGCGCAGACGCTGATGAGTGTACTGCTGCTTTGCGTGGAAGGTAAGGTCTTGTCGGTCCGTATGCAAGTGCGCGACACCTTGCTTCGTTCCTGGTCCTTCGCTAGCATGTCTCCACTCGGGGCTTGTTTTCAGGCACGCAACTGATCATCTCGTTGAGGATGAACGACAACATGGCAGTGATCAAGCACGTCATTCTGATCATGACGATGCTGGTGCAGCTGTACCTCTATTGCTACGCCGGTGATCAGCTGGAGTCTATAACCGAGAAGCTATCGTACAGTGTTTACACCACTTTGTGGTATGAATTCGACGTGAAGCTCATGAAGAGCCTGCCGACGGTGATGTTGCGAGGCAGGATACCGCATCAAATCACGGCCGGTAAATTCCTACCAATGAATGCATATTCATTCAAGGAGATCCTGAAAGCCACAGGCTCTTACATCTCCGTTCTTAGGGTTATGATAGATGTGTAATACCATATACATTGTTGGCACACAATTATAAATTACGACAATTGGTAACTGCAACGCAACACGTGTGTGCGTTTCCCCCACCTTTCGTCTCGTTTGGTTTTACACGTGGCCGCGATATCGATAACGTACATTGCCAAATGTTAGATAAGACTGTTAAGATAAGTCGGAACGCTTGTACTCACACTGTGACGAAATAAATCGCAGAACGCACAACTTCTTATAATTTCATCAGCGTGACAACATAGTCCAAGAAACGCTCGGTCATCGTATTACTTTTTATTTAGAAGAATTCTCTCGCCCGGGGCAAAATACGATAATAAACTTATCGCTTTTATCGCACTTATAAATTTATGATCACCTTTGATTTACTGACAACATATATACCGTACCGGCAACAATACACCGTGAAGAAAGCATTTTGCCGCTATCGCTCACTAATCAATTCTCACAGTATTGTGAGATAGAAAAGTCGTTCAATTAATATCATATTTATCTATAATCCTTCGTTAGAATTTTTTCTCCTTGTGTAAAGCCCTCCTTTCTTGCATGCGTTTGCTCATTTTGCATATCTAAGTACTAATCCTCTTCACCAATGAAGAACGGCAGGTCTGTTTTGTCGCAACTGAAATTCATTATTTATCAGCAAACATCCGAATAATAGTGGGTGTATTATTATCGCAAACGACGTGAACGAGTACGTGGAGTTTCACATAACCGTGTTATTTGTATAAATAAAAACGCCGACTGTATTCCTAGGCATGAATAATAGAGCTGAAAAAAATCCAGCTGCTCGCGAGGGGTTGCTCCGAGAGTTTTCCCCGCGCCTATATACTATAAATCGAACGTGTTGTTGCATAGGAACGAAAGGAGGACTCTAATACTTTTGCTTTCGAAGGAAACGTGGTGAACTCATTATAATTCAATTTAAACAACCTCGAAGGAATTTTGCAACTTGATCGAATGGGATCGAACGCACATTGAAACGCAGATACCACGCGCGTTCTGATGTTCTACAAATATCTCCTCGGTATAATCGGACTCTGGGTGTTGGATGAAAAGAAGGTCTTCTCGAGGATTCGATGGTTCGTATCGACGGTGGTGGAAGTAAGTTATTTTTTAATTACGACCGAGACGTCTGATTTGAATTCTTACACACGATACTCGTGCGCGCCTCTAATCTCCGCGTGATAAAGATGAGAGATAGCGAGGCTCACTCAGATTAGAGGAAGAATAAATTAAGAAGACGAGAATCTCGATTTGCTCTAGCAGATAACGAACGAATTCCTCGGAGACGAATAAATTAACACACGCGCTATCAGTGTTATATATGTGTAACACGGTTGATTCTTACAGCAACTAACGGCACATATCTAGGTATGACACATCAATCGAACCTTTTTACACATGCACTTTTTTCCATTTTCTAGCGAGGAATCTCGTACTAGCATATTAAAACTGTTCGAGATATAAACGGATGAAAATAAAAATTTACATAGCGCATATGTCGAGTTTTCACGTACGCGTTTCACATTTGTTCTATCCTAAAGACATCTTATTATATTTTATTCAACCGTATATATACAGGGTATTGCGTCAATATACAGACTAATATGACTACTTGTTTTGCTGGCAGGCGCATTCACACGAACTTAGAATGTAGTCGTTTGAAAAACGATTTACGCTCATTTTTCCGCTAGAAAAAATACGCCGTCTTCGAACGTACACCAACGAAGCGAGTAGGCAACCCGTTATACCGATCTGTATGTTGATAATATAGCAACCTGACACTTTGAGAAAACCATTTAGTTGAATAAAACAAAATTTTTATTTGGGCAAACATTATTTGGGTTGGTTATAAGAAATTTGGTTCAGAGGATTTTTCTCATTTTCGTTTCAAACCTTGTCTCTTATAACTATTTATTTTCCCATGTACAAACAAGAATTTAGTTTGATTCAACCGAATTGGCTTTTCAGCGTGTACATACATATACATTAGGTCGTATACTACTCGGCTAAATTTTAATGAGCACGGGACGATTTGTATGAACCTGGAATAGTAGAATTTCCTCTGATTTTGCTGAACCAGATAAGCACAACGATCACCTTGTCGCTGGAAGTTATCCGACATTGCAAGGATCCTCCGAACGCCTTTCTGACCAGTCGATAGTGTCAAAATTGCATCGCTTGTATTGGAAATACAAATTAATTCTGGTGGAGGCTGTCATTCAGGATTGGACCTTCGTGAAGGACCCGTCTTCGCGTGCCATCATGTTGAAGTACGCGCGCATAGGTAGATTCGCCTCTGTTCTCGTGTTCTCCAACACGTCGAGTTGCCGCACCGACGAGCGGAAACTAGTCCTGGCGACCTACTGCGTGTACGGCGAATACATATCTTCCGCTTACGTTCTCATCGAAGCGCTGCAGTTGCTGCTCGTCAACAGCATCTCGCAGTGCGGCAACAACGGGTTCTTCTTCAATCTAACGATGCACGTGTGTGGCCAGTTCGAGATTCTCAGAACGGAGATGAACGGCGATAAGAAGATCCTTTTTTGCGGTAAACTCGACACATGCTGAGGAGGCACCGTCAACTTATGTGCCTGGCGCATTATCTGGAGGAGGCATTCAGTATGATCATCTTGGCGCAGCTTTTCATGAGCGTCGTTCTCTTGTGCGTCGAAGGTAGACTTTACTAATAAATCCCAATAGGGTTTGACTTCCGCAAGAGTTCCGCAATAATGACCCCTCTAATAGTAACAAATTTTATATTGTGTGAAATAAATCGATATATAAAGGAAATATAATAATTCCTCGTAGTTATAATATTGAATGAATCTTTCAAGTTCGTCGTAATTGATGATATCGATATGTTTGCGTTTTTCTTCAGGTTTTCAATTGATCCTCACAATGAACGACATATTCAGCGCTACCAAACACATACTTTTCGTATGACGCGTGCTGTCGGTTTCCTCTATTGCTTCGTGGGATAAACGTTGGAGCTACAACCCAAGGCACTCGCTTACGCTATTATACGAGACACAGTTTTGACGTGAGCGTGATAAAGGATCACTCGTGATTCTCCGGGCGGGTAGACATCATCAGTTGACCGCGGGAAAATTTCAACTTTTGCCAGTTTTAAGGAAATCCTGAAGGCTTCGTACTTGTCAGTATTAAGAGTGATGTTAGAAACGTGAGGGGATATAACTTGTTTTTAGAACAGAAGAAAACGATCTCTTACTTGAAATATTTAGTTAATTTCTCTCGGAACATGGATACTTGTAAGTGATTCTGTAAATTATTAGAAATAAAAGCGTGTAATGTGGTAGATAACATTACTTCGATTAATTATACAAGGCTATATTGAAATATAACTTCAGCCGGAGTAGAATAATGACAATTGCAAGTATAATATCAAGTTATGCTAATCTTTCACACTGCGCATTAATCGGTTGCTGTGAGATAAATATGTCCACAATGACTAACTAATATTTTATAGTGTGACAAACTCACCAAATTCGACGCTGTTCTTGTCTGCGACGAGCGTGGCCGTCCGCGTTATGATCGAAAGAATGTAAAGACACGCACGCCATCTCTTCTCGAGTTTACGGGCGCGAGAGAAGTTGCGCGCAAGCTAATAAAACATGAGTTTGTAATGAGTTAATGCGGCGCATGTTTGAGAACCACTTTTGTTTCATGGTAATAACGTTCGATGAAAGCGTCCGATGAAATCGACATTAAATTGTGCAAAAGTGGAAATTTCTCCCGTAACTATTGAACGAAGTAGTTTCGAGCGCGTAGTCGTCTGAGTTTTTCCGCGCGCCGGAATGCCGGACGAACGTTGGAACAATGACATCGCTTATGCCTTTTCTATTCATAGAATAACCCTGAGAATATTCGGTGTGTGGCCGTTGCAGAAGAAGACGATATTTACGAAGATACGATGCGGCATATCTTTCATTTCACAGGTACGTTAATACGAAGTGATGGTAGCGCAATGTACAGCAAAAAGGCTGGACGAAGAGTTTCTGAAGTGAAAAAGTGATTCTATCCCGCACGTTTGACGTGTACAATGGCGATTTAAAGAATTCTGACTTTTTCTGTAAATTTTCTCTATCTGGTAAATGTAGACTTTATTGTAAAACGTGAAGAAACGATGCGCTATCTTTCATTTTCTATCATCGTTAGGTCATGATACTGTCCTATATCGCTATGGATTTCATTGGGGATAATCACGACGCTGGCGCGAGCATAGAGAGTATATTATATTCCGTGTCAGCGATACTTGGACTCATAAAAATGGGGTCCGTCGTTTTAAACCAGAAGAAAATAGACACGATCGTCAACGCCGCTTTCGACGATTGGTTGACCGCTAAAAACGACGAGGAAACTTGGAAGATCATGAAAAAATGCGCGGTTCGAGCGAAAATACTCACTCTTGTGTTGTTGTATTCAGCCATGGGATGTTTCACCATTTATATATCGGCCATCGTGATGATAAATCTGAAACAGATATTTTTCACGAATCCGAATTCAGTGGATGGTAAAATATTTCTTTGCTTTTTTCTGTATTCTTTATCAAGATTTATTGATAAGATATTACAACGTTTATTATCGATTCAGTCCAAAGAATGATTTTCTGCCTACTACTCTTTTGGTGCACAGTCGAGACCAATGGGAAGCTTCTGAAGCGCTGAAAAAAATATGCCTATTTCAAATCTGTCAGCATCTGTCTTGTTCCAGAAAATTTTTATTTTTTACACTGAACTAACTCTCATTAATGCTTGCCATAGGTACATTGTCACATTTCTTTTATTTTCGAAAGAATAAAAGAGTGAGCCTTAGGATTGCTTTGTGCTTGTAAACGTTCACCTTTGCTTGTAGAATGCCTTCTTTTGACAAGGTTTAGGTATTTATTACCAATATCATTTTCTGGAACAAGATAGATTTGAAAGACCGACATATTCTTCTTCAGCGTTTGAAAAGCTTTCACAATTGGTCTCGACTGATTGTGCCCGATAAGCGCAGGGGGAATGACCATTTTGAAGGATGATTTTGAAAGTAATTTGTACGATTTTTAGTTAAATTTGACCTAATAGCACATTCAGCAGAAAACATTAATATATTATTACCTTTCCGTTCTCGTTATGTGCAGCTAATGTAACGGATTGGATATTTCTGATCCCATCTGGTTCGTTGGGTAATTCAGTCACCGGCTGGCAATACGTAATTATCCTCACTCTTCAGATATTACAAACGTCTATATTATGTAGTATGCAGTGTGTCTTGGACAGTTTCTTCTTCAACCTCACGGTGCATCTCTCCGGTCAACTCGAAGTGCTTAAAGAGAAATTGAAAAATTTCGCGAACGTGCCGTACACCGTGCCGAGTTGTCGAAAGAGATTCGCCGACTTTGTTAACAGACACAGCGAGCTAATAGAATACTATCAAAGCTTGGAGGATATCTACCACTTTCTCTTATTATCCCAACTTACGATAGTAACGGTCATGCTTGCACTACTAGGTAGTCTAAGGCGAAAATTTCGCTTGGCATTTAGCGCACGAACAAATACATCTAATAATTGCGATTACTCGCGTTAATTCGATGTATTTAATAATAATTATATTTTATACAACAATTGTAATTTAATTATATTTTATAAATAAGCATTTCGTTATTTGTATTTAATTACGTTTATACTACGTTATTTACGTTCGATATTTTCGTGCAATATTGTTAAAATGAGCTCTACAATTTCAGGATTACGTTTGAATTTGTGCCTGAAAGAGAACGACCAAGTGGAATTCATGAAAAGCGCCCTGGTCATAAACTACCTTTTAATAGAGTCGCTTGTGTACACCTACGCCGGTGATTTCTTGCAGCGGGAAAGCGAGAATATATTTTACGCGTTATACGCGTCTTCCTGGTTCACGCTTCCTTTAGCATTGATGAAGGACATGCATTTCGCGATGATGAGGTCGAGCATCCCGTTCCGTCTTACCGGCGGAAAGTTCTTCTACGTTAATCGCGAGACGATGATGTACATCCTCAAGACAGCGGCTTCGTACATTTCAGTTTTACGAGTAGCTTTGAGGGATTAACGTTCGAATCAACTGTGTATGTATGTAAGACTGAAAATATGCGAGGAATCGAGAGATATGTACATATTATGTGGAGCGGACGGTGTTCAATTAAAATATTTTCAAACATACATCTTGTAATTTCCGAATAGCAGATTTCATATTACAAACTGGCATTAGATAAAAAGATAATTCTTATCGCTCTTAAAAAATGTCCACCAACAGTGACATTATTGATGTTTGAAGTTGCCATCTTACATCTACAATGTGATAAAATATTTCAGGATTCGAAAGTATCTTAAAGATATTTTTTCTTACGTTGTGCTGTTACTTACGCCGTTGTGAAAGAACACCGTCGTATTTCTGCGTACGTATATGTGAAAAATGCTCGTTAACAGTCAGTTCCACTGTTGACGATTGGTGTATTTTATTTGCAAAGAGGAATTGTCGTACGGTTTCTTACTCAACAGAGTTTGTCTTGGCGGCACGGCTGAAGAACACTTTAATAAGTCAATAGAAAATACATACCGTGGAAAGAGTTTCTTGACCAACGTCGCATTTTCTCCATAATCACCACATTCTTCCTCCGTGTACAGGATTTTCCCATTTCACGTGTCTTCTTACGTGTATACTTACTTATCTGAAAACAATATATGTATGAATCGTTTCTTCAGGGAAAAAGCAGGATGACAATTTCGGGACATAGCTCGGCTTTGTCACGGATTTTTTATTTATCGAGAGAGGGAATAGTTAAATTCTGCGGATCCATTTTTCCGAGAATTAATATCGCGTCGAACGATGTTGAGTTGCGTAACTCTATTATTTGTACAAACTATATTCAAGTTCTTAAAGATAATTACGAGGATATGAATAATAAAAGGGGAGAAATCCAGCCGTTTAGCTGCCGCAAGTTAACTGTCGCGCAGAGAGAGCTTCTCAGAGATATCTGTGTCTGCGGGAAATCTGATATCGAGCGATGCGCTCAGAAACAAAGGACTATTTTAGAGAAAGAGTGAATCGAAGAGAAGGGAGGAATTTATTCTTACATTTCAAAGAGAGAATAAAATAATACGTAACAAACGTACGGAAGGTTCTCAAGTGCCCGTCTCAAATGAAGTCTTCTATAAAGTGGAACGCCGATACCGCACAGGTTTTAACGTTCTACAGAAATGTGCTTGGTATAGTTGGACTTTGGGTGTTGGACGAGAAAGACTTATTTTCTAGGATTCGATGGTCTCTGTCGACGATGGTGGAGGTAAGTTACACTTTCGAGTGTATTATCCAAATATATAATACTTGCCTTCGTTTAGAAGTTATATTTTGCATACAAATTTCTTACATATCTTTCTAATGTTCTAATTTTATTTTTGTCGACCAGATAAGCGCGACGGTTAGCTTGTCGCTAGAAGTTATTCGACATTGCAAGAACCACGAGGATACCCTGAATGCCTTCCTATCAGCGTCTTCGTCAGTAATCAGCATGTCGAAGCTGCTCTTGCACCGTCTGAATTGGAGGCACAAGCTGATATTGGTGGAGTCTGTGATTCATGACTGGACTTTTGTGAAAAACCCTTCATCACGCGATATCATGCTGAAATACGCGCGCAGAGGTCGGCTGGGCGCCACGGCGATTTTCGCTCTCGGTTGCGCCTCCTGCGTGTTCCTCTTTACGCAGTTTGTGCTGGGCGATATGAAGATGCCGTGGGAGCAGATTTTCAACAACACGCACGTCGAGAGGAGGTTGCTCTTGGCCGCATATTGTGTCTTCGACACGTACACTTCCTTCACTTACGGCTTAATCGAGATTCTGCAGTCGCTGCAGATCCTCGTCAATTGCATCTCGCAGTGCGGCAACGACGGGTTCTTCTTCGGTCTCACAATGCACGTGTGCGGACAATTCGAGGTCCTCAGGACGGACTTCGCTGCGATGAGCTGCGAGGAGTTGCTTTGCCGTCCCCAACTCATCAGATTATTGAAGAGGCATCATCGCCTCATATGCATGGCGTATCATCTGAAAAGGGCATTCGATATGGTCATCTTGGCGCAGCTTTTCATGAGCGTTATGCTCTTGTGCGTCGAAGGTGAGTTTTAATTAATATTGCTCGCACGGATCGGGTGCATCATACGAGAAATATCGAAATGATAGAGATGTAACCATTTTTTCTTCTGGCAATTTTTCGTATCCCGAGAGAAAACAATTTCTTAGAAATAAAAAATTTTGACGGAAAAAGATGAAGTACTCGATGGATGCTTATAATATATTTATTTACATTCAAGTCAAAGGAAAGTTTCCAAAGAAAATATATTTTTCTTTTAATATCGTTTAAATATATTTGAGTTTTTAATGCGTAATTTAATATGTAAGCATGTAAAATATATGCATCACGTAAAATAATAGAAATGAAAATGTGTGAGAAAGTGACTACACAATCTCATACATGTAAAAATTACACATTTGGATGAT
The DNA here is from genome assembly GCF_001313825.1 of Dinoponera quadriceps. Lineage (NCBI taxonomy): Eukaryota > Metazoa > Arthropoda > Insecta > Hymenoptera > Formicidae > Dinoponera > Dinoponera quadriceps. Next base: position 30,459 of record NW_014562572.1, on the reverse strand, counting down.
GTAGTTTACTTTACGCGAACATATTCCGAAGATCGAACAAAACTATATCAAAAAAAGGTAAATTCTTTTTCTTTTAACTTTAACTTATCGTTGATTATGTTTACTGTCGTTTCGTTTTCTAGGATTTCAATTGCTTCTCACGCTCGCAATAAACGAGACATTCGCTGCGATGAAACACGCACTTTTCATCATCGTGCTATTGGTGCAACTGTTCATTTACTGCTTCGCCGGACAGACATTGGAGTTGCAATCGGAGGGACTTGCTTATGCGATCTACGAGTCACCATGGTATTGCTTCGACGTAAGCGTGATGAAAAATCTACCAATAATGATTCTTCGAGCGGCTACCCCTCATCAGTTGACCGCGGGAAAATTTTTAGCAATAAATTTTGTGAGTTTTAAGGAGATTCTGAAGGCTTCCGCCTCGTACTTGTCCGTACTGAGGGTAATGTTAGAGTCGTGAACAGTATTTTTTTTTTTCGAAGAGAGAAAGAGAGAAAATATACGCGTGCGTAATACTAAAAATACATAAAACAATATAATCTCTTGATGCAATTAACTGACAAATTATCATTATCAGTGTTTTTTATTTATCGTTTTTATGGTGAAATAAATATACTTGTGCTGACGAATATCAAGGAGTATCAAGATGTTGAAGAGTGATGACAGGCGGCACTAACGCGGATCAAATATTACATTCAGCTTGATGGAAACAGGCGTTTTGCACGTAAATGGAAACTTAGGGGAATGCATGACACACATTGTCATTACCGTTCCAACCATCGGCGGACAGCGGCGCGACTGACACAAATTGACAAAATAACTGAAAATCGCGCGCGTTGTACAATATTACAATAAGATGCACGGTTAGACAAACCTGTCACTTATCTTACCACCTTCGTGAAAAGAATAGTAAAGGAAGGAGAGGGGTGGATTCACAGATCAACACGCACTGCAGCGTAGCAGCATGCTACTTAATAGCAAGTAGGCGGTAGATCTCATAAGAAAATTACATGCAAAGCGAGCAACGTAGGTCATATTCGACCGAGAGAAATTGTTTTCGAATCGAGAGCATTCGTCGACGAAATCAAAAATGAAGGCGAACTGGAATAGCGGCATGAATTACGGTTTCTCCATGATAAAAGCGATGATGTCGGTGGTCGGCGTATGGCCTTTCCAGCGGAACGATCTGATCAGTACTGTCCGGTGGTTCGCGATAGTCATAACAGAGGTAAGACGGCACGCGATCGCTTTATTAATCGATGTCTCGCTAACAACAATTGATTGATACTAATGAGCGAGTCGCCTTTTTGCAGAGTCTCGCTTTAGTCAGCTTAATTGTAGAATATTCCCAACGTTGCGACGATACGAAAGACATTTTTGAGATGGTCCTTCTTATGGAGGGCTGTTTACATGGCTGGGTAAGCACCATTTTTCCACGCCTGAATATGAAAAGGATGGCCACTAATATCAGCTCGGCTATTGACGATTGGTCTATCATTCCGTCTACGGAGAAAAAAGCGCGTGTAATAATGACCGGTTACGCGCGCATGGGACGTATGATCATTATCGGCCACATCGTACTTGTACTTACGACTTGCGCCCAATTCATCATGGGAATGATGATAGACGAGAAACAGCAGGTTGTATCAAGAACATCAAGGAACATCATAATCGTTCATAAATATGAAAGTTTGAGAGCTCATTGCTGCATTTAAAATATATCCAGCTGAAAACTGATGTGGGAGAAGAAAGTTTCACACAAATTTGTTTTAGATTAATCTCTCTCTCTCTCTCTCACTTGGGGGGGGGGGGCGATTATTTAGAGAATGCAAAAATATCATGTAAAATTTTTTTTTTTGCAGATTGATGCTTTATTTGCAAAATTCAGTCTTCATCATCTCTTTCGCAATATGTCTATGACGTCATTTAGATGTTGTGTTGTTTCAGCTACATCTCGAGATATGTTTATAGGTCATAACAATCGACAACTACACCATGATCGCATGGAATTACCCCGTTTCGGCGACATGTCTGTTTGGCGGGGTATCTTATCGCACTTACAACGCACTCAGTATCATCCAAATAATACAGATAATCATAATATCACTAGCAGAAAGTGTAAACGACGGTTTCTTCTTCTGCATCACAATGCACCTGTGTGGTCAATTGGAGCTGCTTAAAAATCGCTTCGGTGAGGTCAGAAGAGAAACCAATGACAAAGCGCATCACGAGAACTTATTGCGACCATTAATTATAAGGCATCAGCACTTGATTACATTAGCCAGAAATATCGAAGATTCTTTCAACATTAACATCTTGATACGCTTTATATCAATTAGCGTAGTTATAGCGATGTCAGGTATACAGATCTAATTATTTTTTTTTACTGTCTCTGTAATATGATGAAAAAAGATTTATAATTAATATAAATACAGGTAAATCAGAATAAATGCAAGACAAATATAGAAGTGAATTGAAACAGCTTCTTACCCTAGGAAACGGATTATCTAATCAATTTAGCGGCATATAGGTGGCGTAGATATATATACGAACTATTCGATATATTAACAAATATTGCTTTAATTACATAATTTTACTTGATTCTAGTTTCTCGCATGCCTATACTTCGTGTTCGCAGGCCGAAGTTCACACGACATATTTTACACAATCACCCATCTACCGACGCCGCTAGGTAGATTAGACGTGCAAAGTCGGTGTAATCTGTCCCACAGGGTAAAAAGCTGTTTAAATTTTGATTCGCCTTGTATTCATATTGATTATAAATATTTTCAGAACCTTTATTTATATATAATATACAATAATATATGTTAAAGATATAAAAATATTTAATAAATAAAAAAAAATGTCGAATAGAAATTAAATTTCCCACCAAGGGTGCTATTATCTGTGTAATACGATATAATCCGTAAAACTGAAAAACTGCATTTTTTATAGGATTGCGCGCTATTACCTTACTCAGGCAACACGAGTACAACGAATTCTTGAAAATGGTATTCTTTATCCAATATTATATTCTGCAGTGCTTCATGTTTGCACACGCCGGCGATACAGTATACAGTCAAAGCATGTCGATCACCGCGTCGTTATACAATACGACGTGGTACGAATTGTCACCCACCACTGCGAAGGATCTGATGTTCGTTATGATCAGATTGAAGACTCCAGTTCAACTTAGTGCTGGAAAATTTTTCTTTTTAACACGATCCACTATGACGGATATCCTAAAAAATACCATGACGTACATATCGTTTCTACAGATAATTATGAAAAAATAAGAACGTTCCGATTTTGCGAATATTAGCCTAGTCTTAAATGTACGGATATGTACGGATAAATAATGTAATATATATTTGTGTTTCGGTAAATTGCAATCCAAATATTTCGATTATATTATTCACTTTCACACTATTGGCTCTTTTATAATAACATTTATTATTAAACTTGTTTGCAAAGAAAAAGCATAACTATGATATATATTCATACATTTTTTTTTTACAATCATATTCATGTTTGATATAAAAATGTTTCTGATTATTTTATTTTATTATCAGATGTTTTGTTATTCGTGTTACCGAACAAATTAATTCAATTTACAATATCTGTGGACGTAATAAAAATTGTTGGCATTCTGTATGAGAAATATTATTAGATATATAATTGGTTACAGTATTTTGACACGCGTATTTTGCTTTCTGTAATTTTTAACATTGTCGTTGTCATGGTGCAGCTTTCCTACTGCATATTACATCTAATACCGTGTTATCTACTTAACAACATAATAACTATGACGATATCGTCGTAAGAAGTTACAGAATAGGCCTACCGTAAATCATCAACACCTCCGAAAGCAGTACGATTTATTTAGTCGGAGAAAATACGGAATAGAAAGAATTTTCAAAGGAGGAAGAAGCGTTCCCCTATACACGAAATAGATACACCGTAGCACATCAATAAAGTTTAGAACTTTTTCTTTTGCGTCCGAGACGCTATTACAAGTAGGTATAGGAAGTTACGTTACGCTGGTTCGTGCGAGTAACAGTGCATCGACGATGCAAGGACAAATATCGAAAATTGTGCATGATCCTGCGCAGTTATGTAATATTATAGCGACGAGTGGTTCGGCAAATTTGTCTTGCCACTTATCTTACCACCCTTAAGAGCGCAAGAAGCCTGCTTGTTGATCATAGTAATTTATCGAAATAGAAACGAGACGCAGGATCGCAAGTGAACCATGCGGCGTTCAGTCACGAATGACCGCGCCTGAATTTTTGAAGACCCGACCTGATCAAACATGAAGACAACATGGAACAGCGGTATGGACTACGGCTTTTCTGTGATAAGAACAATGATGTCGATGCTTGGTGTGTGGCCGTTGCAACAAAACGAATTCGTTTGCACAGTCCGCTGGTTCGCGATACTCGTCGCAGAGGTGAGACAAGACAAAGGCACACTGATAATATTTGTACCATTTTTTTTATCGCGAGTCGACATAATAATTGTTTAAGTGGCTTGGCTAAATTTTTGTCCATTTGTTTCGAGATTTTTGAGAAATTCTTAATTTTGAATTTCTCAGGAAACTGTCTTGTATTTTTAATAAGACTTGCGCGAGCTTCACATTATAACGCGAGATTTCATTTGCGTTATCAAAAATTCTATCTTAACGTATTCACCTATAAAACAGTTGAATCTTTACCATCGTATAGACTCTCACAATGCTCAACCTGCTGATAGAACCTCTCAAGAGTTGCGGTGATACCAAAGATGCTTTGGAGGTCTGTCTTATAATAGAGACCGGCTTACATGCGTGGACGAACGTGATTTTCGGGCGTATGTATATGAAAAAGATCGCCAGCAATGTAATCTCCGCGATCGACGATTGGTCTTCGTCATCTACGAAGGAAGAATCTTATTTAATAATGACAGGTTACGCACGAGTAGGCCGAATAATCACTATGTCTCAAGTGATGATCGGATTCGTAGCCGCTTCCTTATACTTTATCGTCATTATCATCGGAAATAACCAACAGGTTGTGTCAAAACTTCTGTTATTGTGGATTTACAAGTGGTCGTTAAATAAAAACAAATTTCATAATATCCTAGTGAGAAATCGAACCAAACGCCGAAGTCAATTTCTCTCATTAGAATATATGTGACAAACACATAACAATGAGAATTCATACAAATGATAATTTGTACACACGGAAAAAAGTTTGGTTGTATTAATCGGAAAGAACAATCAGCATACATATATTTTGGTTGAAGGAAACAGAATTTATAAGAACCACGTGTGGGGCATAAGAAATTCTTTCAATCGCATCTTCCCTTTCCGGTTAATGTTAACCAGATTTTTTCCCGCGTACAATACTTATAAATGATATTATTTGCGTTCGATCCACTGTAAAATAATTAGAAAATCAAACGCTGCTTTTTGAACGAATAATCATTTTTTCAACGAATAATCGATGGCAGCTAATCGACATTTCAATTTGTTCGTTCGTAATCTGACTTCCTTCTTACGCGCGTATAATCATAAAATTAAGTAATATATACCGAGACACATTTCAACAGGTCGTAACTATCGATAATGAGAATGTGACCCTGTGGACTTTCGTTTTTCCGTCGACGTGTTTGTACAAAGGGATCTCATATACCACGTACAAGGCGCTTTATGCCATGCAAATATTACAGGCGTTCCTACTGTTCATAGCGGAGTGCGCGAGCGATAGCTTTTTCTTTAGCATCACCATGCACCTCTGCGGTCAACTGGAGTTGCTAAGAATTCGCTTCGTCGAGATTACGGGGAAGATTGACGAGAAGAACCGTTATGAGAATTTATTGGGACCATGGATCAAGCGGCATTGTCAATTGATAACTCTGGCTAAGAACATCGAGGATTCTTTCAATATCAATCTCTTGCTACGCTTGGGGATAACCACTATAGTCATTGCGGTCTCAGGTACGATGCGTCGCGATATCCCGGCTGAAATATATTCGCGCGGAAGAAAAAAGGAATACAAGGGGCACACTCAGGATTCAAATAGCCGTCTTTCCTCAGGTATGCGTATTATGGTGTCCCTCAAGCAACAGGATTACACGGACGTGATCAAAAGCATGATCTTCATTCAATACTTCATTGTACAATCATTTCTGTTCACACACGCCGGCGATACCCTGCAGACTCAAAGCGAATTGATCGTTACGGCGATATACAGCACAGCGTGGCACGAATTGCCGTCCGCAACGATGAAGGACTTGATACTCATTGTGATGAGAACGAAGATCCCTCTCCGGCTCAGCGCTGGAAAATTCTTTTACATCACGAGAAGCACCATCACGGATATATTGACTACAGCCTTGACGTACATATCGTTTTTACAAGCGATGGAAGAGTAAGCGGACCGACGTGTGCAACTGTGTCGTCACTCATGCGACGCGTGTGTGTGTGTGTGTATGTGCAAACGAGTGAAATGGAATATAATAATATTTTAGTATCTTGAAATTCAAACATTCTTACTAATTGTTTTTGTGTAACTTCAGCGGGTGTGCTGTTTAAATTTAATAATCTGGTTGTGAAATTTTAATCAATTTATGAAAATTAATAATCAAATTGTATATCACATTTAATAACTTATGAAAAGTCATATTCTGAATTTACTTTTCATAATGGTGTTATGATAACTTGTAATCTATATTATTAGTTATGAAAAATTCAATAACATCAATAACATCATTAGTAATTCTTATTGTGTCTAAATGATTACAATACATTTATAAAAAGGAAAATATGACTTTTTATAATTATTTCATTAAATTTAACATCATTTTAGTTATTAATTTTCATAACTTGGTTATGTGAAAAAAGCTTCATAACCAGATTATTTCATTTAATATGAATTTTCTAGCAGTGAACTCATTAAACTTACAATATCAATGGAAAATGATAAAAATTGGTATGAAAAATATTACGTTACAATTGATTAAAATGCTTTCTCACGCGTGTTTTGTCTCTTGCGGTCCTATTCTGTAACTTTTTACGACTCTGTCATTTCGCAGCTTTTCTGCCGTATATTATATCTGCGCAACGACAAAATAATTGTGATGATATCGTCGTTAAAAGTTACAGAATAGGCCGACTGTAATCGTTGACAACACCCAAATACGATTTATTTAATCGAGGAGAAAACACGGAACAGAAAGAAGAAATTTCAACGGAAGAAGAAATATTCTCCTATACGACACACCGTGTATCCATGAAGTTTTTTTTTATTTTCTCCAACCTTCGTGTCTGAAATGCTATTACAAACGAATACCGGAAGTTACGTTAAGCTGGCCCGTAAGTTGCGTGCGTGTAATAGTGCAGCAACGACGAAGGGCAAATATCGAGAATTATGCATAATCGTGTAGTTATGCAACATTATACAGCGATGAGCGGTTTGACAAATTTGTTCTTCCCACTTATCTTACCACCTTCCTAAAGAAAACAGTGAAGAAAGGAGGGATGGGTTCGCAGGTCGACGCACAGCAGCACAGCAGCATAGAAAGCTTCCGCAAATAAGCGTTAGATGTTATAAAAAAAATTATATATAAAGCGTGGGTCACGTCCGACCGGGAAATTGCTTACGAATCGAGAGCATTCGTCGATGAAGCCAAAATTGAAGGCGAACTGGAATAGCGGCATGAATTACGGCTTCTTCATGATAAAGACTATGATGTCGGTGATTGGCGTATGGCCCTTCCAGCGGAACGATCTGTTCAGTACCATCCGATGGCTCGCGATAGTCCTAACGGAGGTAAGACGTACGTTGAACGTGAAAGTGAATTGTTATTTATTGCTATATTAGTCGACGCCTCGTTAACAACAGATTGACACTAACGAGCGAGTCGCCGTTTTTCAGAGTCTCGCTTTAGTCAGCTTGTTCGTAGCATATTTTCGACGTTGCGGCGCTACAAAGGACGTTCTCGAAATGGTCCTCGTAATGGAGGGTTTCGTACACGGCTGGATAAGCACCATTTTTCCGCGCTTGAATATGAAAAAGATAGCCACTAACATTAACTCGGCTATTGTTGATTGGTCCATTCCATCCACGGAGAAAAAAGCGCATGTAATAATGACCAGTTACGCGCGCGTGGGACGTGTGATTGTTATCGGTCACGTCGTGATTGCAAGTATGAGCTGCGTCTCATACATTATGGCGTTCATGATGGATGAGAAACAACAGGTTATATCAAGAACATCAAAGATAATTGTTCATAAAAAAGGAAAATGTTAAGTTTATCGCTGGATTGAAAAATGCTGAAAGAAGCTTCATCTATTTTACACTTTAGATTAATCTCGCACATTTGGAGGCGATTATTCGGATGATGAAAAAATTTCGTAAAAAAAAGCTTTTTTCCCGGGTTGAAACCTTATTCGTAAAAATTAGTCTATATTTTCATCATTCTTTCGCAAAATGTTTATGACATCACTTAGATGTTGTATTGTTTCAGCTACATCCCGAGATATGTTTATAGGTCATAATAATGGACAACTACACCATAACCGCATGGAATTACCCCCTTTCGACGACGTGTCTGTTCGCCGGGGTATCTTATCGCACTTATAAAGCACTCATTGTCATCCAAGCGATACAGTATATCATAATAGCATTAGCGGAATGTACAAGCGATGGTTTCTTCTTCTGCATTACGATGCACCTGTGTGGTCAATTGGAGCTACTTAGAAATCGCTTCGCTGAGATCAGAAAAGAAACCAATAACGAAGTGCATCAGGAGAACTCACTGCGACCATTAATTATAAGGCATCAGCAGCTGATAACGTTAGCCAGAAATATCGAAAACTCTTTCAATATGAACATCTTGATACGCTTTATATTAATTAGCGTTGTTATAGCGATGTCAGGTATATCGATCTAATATACTTATTTTTTTGTTTTGTTTTTAATATTTTGAAAATATTTATAATTAATATAAATATAGAGTGAGTCGGTCGGAACAGTTTTTTTTTAAATTCCATGAGACAGACTACATGTCTAATCGACTTAGCGATGTTGTATTAGATAGCGACTGCGTAGGTAGATGCGCGAATTACTGGCCCATGCGAGATACATTAGCAAATATTGCTCGATACAATAATAGTGATACTATATATACTTCGATATGATTCTCACATGCCTGTACTTTACGTCCGGGTCATCATCTTACACAATCGTTATTTATATGCCGCTGGGTCATTAGACATGCAGTCTATCTCATAGGGTTTAACCATTCACCTTTATTTAATAATATATACATGGTTTGTCCGGAGAGTAATGTCATTGAGTCGATTAAAAAAAATTTATTGAACTTTTCGTTACAACACATCAAAATTCTTCAAAATAGGCTCCTCCTGCGTTGACACATCGGCTCCAGTGAGTTTTCCAGGCATCGAATGCGCCACGGTAGGCCTCCTCCGGAATGTCCTTTAAAGCCGCGGTGCAAGCTGCTTGGATCCCCTCAATGGTCTCGTAATGCGTTGTCGCGATGCAACCTCCAGTCCTGTCCGGCCAGACGCGTTGAACCCTAATAACTGTATCTAATAACTGTGACAGTAAACGGACATTCAATCGTCGGTCTGTGTTCAAAAGTTCTTTCACTCGCGTCACATTGTCGTCCGTGGTGCTCGTCGATGGCCGCCCGGCGCGGGCTTCGTCGTCGATCTCTTCCCGGCCTTCCAAAAAAACCTTGTGCCACCGGAACACTTGCCGATCCGACAGGGCATCTTCTTTAAAAGCTGTCTTGATCATTGGAAGAGTTTCCGCCGCGGTCTTGCCAAGTTTAACGCAAAACTTGATCGCCATCTTTTGTTCTAACGAACGCTGCATTTTTACTTGCACGAGGTCACAAAACGACTTCCCCGGAAACGCATGTCCTTATTATGCGGCTGGCGGGAGAAGAGTGAGTGACTCAACATTCGTTAGCTGACTTCCCCCTCTACCATTCCCAACCGATCCGAGCGCGCTCTGGCGGTCAGTCGCGTAAAAAAAATCACTAACATTACTTTCCGGACAAACCATGTATTAAAAATATAAAAATATTTAACAAAATATAAAAATATCGAAGACAAATAAAGTTTCTCAGGAAGAAATGCTTTTACTTGTGTGATATAATACGTTAATTATAATCTATAATTGAGAAAATTGTGTTTTTCGTAGGATTGCGCATCATTATTTCATTCAGGCAACACAAGTACAATGAGGTCATGAAACTGCTGTTCTTCATTCAATTTTATGTTCTACAGTGCTTTATGTTTACACACGCCGGCGATACTTTACACAGTCAAAGCGCGTCGATCAGTACGTCGATATACAATACGTCGTGGTACGAATTATCACCCACCATTGTGAAGGATATGATGCTTGTTATGGTCAGATTGAAGACCCCACTTCAACTTAGTGCCGGAAAATTTTTCTTTTTAACACGATCTACCATGACGGATATCTTGAAAACCACCATAACGTACATATCGTTCCTACGGGTAACGATCGAGGATTGAGAACTTTCCGATACTGCGAATGTTAGCCTAGTCGCGAATACAATATGTATGAGTAAGTAATATAAGAAATATACATGTGTTTTTGTTAAACTGCAACCCGAATATTGTATTACATATCGTCACATTATATAACAGCTCAGGTCAGTTTGCACTTTTTCATGAATTTCGTCGAGTTTTTATATCCTCTTCTCTCGTTTCACAGCATCAGGGCTTTTCTTGGAGACGCTCGATCTCAGAGATGGTATTAACTGTATTTGGCGAATGTTGTCCTGTGCGCTATTTAAATTGATTAATATTATTATTATTATCGATATATTATAATGTTTATATCACTCGAAATTTTGAACAGCGCGCGTGGTAACATTCGTCAAGCGATTTTTAGCTAGTACCATTCCTGAGATTGAGCGTCCTACGTCTGAGAGGAGTATAGATGTTACGAAACGATAGGGATGTCAGTCAGCGAAATCCATGGAAAAGTGCCTGTAGGCCTGTATTAGCTTTTCCATAAATAATATTTACTTCGAAACATGTGTACCAAGGTAAAACGCTATATTACGTTAATACAGTTATATATTGTGTTAATGGGTGCCTCTTTTTTTTTACAGTAGCATTTATGTTTGATTAGGATATAAAAATGTTTCTGATTAATTAATTTATTAGATTTTGTTATTTATGTTATAAATAATACCGATTAAAAAACTTATAATATCAGTGGACGTAGATAACAATTGTTGGTATTCTGTATGAAAAATATTACGTTATAGTGGATTAAAATGTTTTGACACGCTTATTTTGTCCTATTCTGTAATTTCTAACGTTGTTATTGTGCAGCTTTTCAACCGTATATTATATCTGTGTAGTGACAAAAAGAATAATTATGACAATATCGTCGATAAAAATTACAGAATAGTTCTATTGTAATTGTAAACAGCTCCAAAAGCAATACGATTTGTTTAGTCGAGGAGAAAACACGGAACAGAAAGGAAAAACTTTCAACGGAAGAAAAAATGTTCAACTATATACAAAGCGGACACACCGTAGCACATATACAAAGTTTATAACTTTTTCTACTTTCTCTTACTTTTGTGTCTGAAATGCTACTACAACCGGAAGTTATGTTAAGCTGGTCCGTAATCGCGTGCGGCGACGACGCAAGGGCAAATATCGCAAATTATGCATAATAATCGTGCAGTTACGCAACATCACGAGCGATTTGACAAATTTGTCTTCCCACTTATCTTACCATCCTCCTGAAGAGAACGGTGAAGGAAGGAGAGAGAGATGGGTTCGCAGATAGATATGCACCGCAGCGTTTCCGAATAGCAAGTAAGCGGTAGATCTCATAAGAAAATTGCAACGTGGGTCATACGTTCGACCGAGAAATTGTTTTCGAATCGAGAGAGCAGTCTTCGATAAAGCTAAACATGAAGGAGAACTGGAATAGCGGCATAAATTACGGCTTCTCCATGATAAAGACGATGATGTTGTTGCTCGGCGTATGGCCTTTCCAGCGGGACGAACTGTTCAGTACCGTCCGATGGTTCGCGATACTCACGACCCAGGTGAGACGGTACAGTGAGTCATGCGCTATTTATTGCTACATTAGTCGGTGCCTCGTTAATACTAAAGTGATATTTACGAGCGAGTCGTCGTTTTGCAGAGTCTCACTTTAGTCAGCTTGCTCGTAGAATATTTCCAACGTTGCGGCGATCCGAAAGATGTTCTCGAGATGGTCCTTCTAATGGAAGGTTGCTTGCACGGCTGGATAAGCACCATTTTTCCACGCTTGAATATGAAAAGGATGGTCATTAACATCAGTTCGGCTATCAATGATTGGTCCATTCCGTCTACGGAGAAAGCGCGTGTTATAATGACCGGTTACGCGCGCGTGGGACGTGTAATTGTTATTGGTCACATCGTGCTTGCAAGTATGAGCTGCGCTTCGTACATTATGGCGGTCATGATGAACGAGAAACAGCAGGTTGTATCATGAACGTATCAAAGATCGTTCATAAAAAGAGAAATTTTGAAACTTATTGCTGGATTTAAAATATGTACTGCTCAAAACTAATATGAAGTTCATACAAATCTGTTATACACTTTAGATTAAATTCACTCATTTGGTAGTGATTATTTGAGGGATGAAGAAATATCGTTAGAGGGAACCTTTTTTTTTGGATTGATGTTTTATTCTCAACATTTAGTCTATTACGTCTTCATCATTCTTTTGCGATATGTTTATGACATCATTTAGATGTTGTGTTGTTTCAGTTACATCTCGAGATATGTTTATAGGTCATAACAATCGACAACTACACCATGATCGCATGGCGTTACCCCCTTCCGACGACGTGTCTGTTAGGCGGAGTATCTTATCGCATTTACAACGCACTTATTGTTATCCAAATGATGCAGATAATCGTATTATCACTAGCAGAATGTACAAGCGATGGCTTCTTCTTCTGCATCACAATGCATCTGTGTGGTCAGCTGGAGCTGCTTAGAAATCGTTTCGCTGAGATCAGAAGAGGAACCGATGACAAAGTACATAACGATAACTCATTGCGACCATTAATTATAAGGCATCAGAAGCTGATAACATTAGCCAGAAATATTGAAGACTCTTTCAATATTAACATTTTGATACGCTTTATATTAATTAGCGTAGTTATCGCGATGTCAGGTAAATCGATCTGATATACTTATTTTCTTTTTGATTTTTAATATTTTGAAAAGATTTATTATAATTAATATAAATATACAGTGAATTAGAGTGAATATAAAATAAGTACAGGGTGGTTCAGAATTGAAGCAGTTTTTTTTTGCCCTAATGGACAGATTACCGACTGCAATTATTTATCGATGTTTAATCGGCATATGATCGAACTGCTGGCCCAAGTGCGATATATTAACTAATATTGCTTTAGTTATACAATTCAACTTGGTTCAGCATGTAATTTGATTCTAATTTTTCATATGCCTGTAGTTTGCGTTCGGATCAGCAGTTCGCATAGTATATCTACGCAATTGCCATCTATACGCTGCGAGGTCGATTAAATTAGGTGGCTAGTAATCTGTATCATACGATTCAAACATTCTGATTCACTTTTATTTAATAATATCGGAGATAACATTAAGACGTCCTAAAGCGTCGTAAAGACGTTTTTTTTTTCTTAGATAATAAGATACCTGAAGGACGTCATTAAGATGTCTAAAAAACGTCTTTTAGGTATACTTGTAGTAGTTTGGGATATTTTAAGATAGTATTTAAAAAAAATACAGTAATATATAATAAGACAAAAATATACCGAAAGAAAATTAAATTCCGCACGAAGGATGCTTTTATCTGTGTGACATGATACGATATAATCCGATATAATTGAAAAAACTGCATTTTCTTTTCATAGGATTGCGCGTCATTACTTTATTCAGGCAACGCGAATACAATGAAGTCATGAAAATGTTGTTCTTCATCCAATTTTATACTCTACAGTGCTTCTTGTTTACACACGCCGGCGATACCTTACACAGTCAAAGCGCGTCGATTATCACGTCGATATACAATACAACGTGGTACGAATTGTCGCCCACCATTGTGAAGGATCTGATGCTTATTATGATCAGATTGAAGATCCCACTACGACTTAGCGCCGGAAAGTTTTTTTTTTTAACACGATCTACTATGACGGATATTCTAAAATCCACCATGACGTACATATCATTCTTACAGGTAACGATGGAGGATTAAAAACATTCCGATACGAATGTTAATCTAGTCGTTAATACGATATGTACGGATGAATAATGTAATATAAATATGTTTGTGCTTCGGTAAATTGCAATTCAAATATTTCGATTGTATTATTTACTTTCACATTATTAGTACTAGCTCTTCTATATTTATTTATAAACTTGTTTGTGAAGAAAAAGCATAGCTATTGTATGTCCATTAATGGAGCCTTTTTTATAGTCATGTTTGATATAAAAATGTTTCTGATGATTTAATTTATCAGATATTTTGTTATTTGTGTTACAAAACAAATAAATTAAATTTACTATCATATCAGTGGACGCAACAAAAATATTTGGCATTCTGTATGAGAAATATTACGTTATAACTGATTAAAATATTTTGTTACGCGTATTATCTGCATGAGCTTCGCATTCTAACGCGAGATTTCCATATCGTTTGCGTTACAAAAAAAATCAGTGCAATTTTAAAGTATTCACCTATAAAACAGTTGAATCTTTACTATGGTATAGTCTCTGACAAAGTTCAACCTGCTCATAGAGTCTTTCAAGAGTTGCGGTGATACCAAAGATGCTTTGGAAGTTTGTTTTATAACAGAGACCGGTTTATTCGCGTGAACGAACGTGACTTTCGAGCGTATATTTATAAAAAAGATCGCCAGCAATATGATATCCTCGATTTACGATTAGTCTGCGTCGTCTACGAAGTATGTGACAGATATGCACGAGAATGCAGAGTATAATCACTATGTCTCAAGTGATGATCGGATTCATAGCCGCTTATACTTTATCGTCATTATCGTCGGAAATATAATCAACAGGTTGTGTCGAGATTTCTATTATTGTAGATTTACGAATGGTCGTTAAGTAAAAACAAATTTCATCACATCTTAGCGAAAACTGAACATCGATATGGAATCGTCATCGAATCGATGTTGATTTTTCACTGTAATATAAAATATGTGACAGACACATAACGATGAGAATTCTTATAAGTTGATTTGTATACATGGGAAAAAGTTTGGTGGTATTAACCAGACATTAACACACATCACACATGTATGAAAAATTAATTATTAAAACATTACGTCTGTAAGAGACGTCCTGTTTGCAAAACACTCATTATACATGTGTCAAAAATAATTAATGCGCATAAATTAGGTTTGCGTTTCTCATATTAATTTTTGAGTGGACTACAAGAGAAATAAGTTTAAAAAAGCGTATCGATAATAGTACCTGACGTGGAAACCTATTGACAAAATTGCAAATATGGTTTTACATAATATTATTTATTAAATATAATTATACTATAGGGGAAAAAAGGAGCACGGAAACAGACATAGGTGAAGCGATCTACCCATGTATTTTAGGTGCTCGCGAAAGGCAGCGCGTAAAGGGTGACAACGGCAGAGTCTCTCCGCGCAGAAGGATGATCATTAAATGTTCAAAATGCGATCGCTGTCTTGAGCTCGTAAGCTATATTGAGCCGTGTGAAGAAGCTCATTTTTTCGCGCTTGGATATCGCTCAGCTCATTTCACTTTCCGAAGGCATGTGAATTTCACAGAGCTGCCTTCGGCTACACGGATATGAACGAATTGCTTCACCGATAGACAGACTGACACAGTTCACTTATCGTATTGTATTTCAAAAAAGTAAGTCGAACAGTATGAAACCCAATCACTTTTATCATAATCGTAAATAGACAAGGTTCTTATTCCTGTCGCTGACAACTGTGCCGTCAACGTTCCAGCTATTATTTAACGCAAAAAAATATAACTATCCTAAAAGACATTTCATTTTGCACTATTTCGGAAAAAAATAAGACCATTACAAAAATCTCTGATTTTATAACAGACAAGAAATAGTTTAAAAAATCGGTAATATGTGTCTGTATAGAAGTTCAGATTATTTGGATATTACCACAATTCCACTATAAGCAAGTAAGAAAAATTGATTATTCGTAAAAATTCCATCTATTTTTATGAGAAAGTTTAAAAATATCTTACATCCTATGAAAATCCCAATTTTTAAGCAATTTTCATAAAAAGATTTTCACCAAGGAACTAGTAATACAAATAACATAGAACATCCTACATGATATAAAACTATTTTAGTCATGTCCAATTTTAAGAATAATAGAATTTACATACACTCATTTCCCAATTAAGACTTTTAATTCTATACAATATCAATTAACAATAATAATAATAATAACATTTTATAGTATGTATGCGTCGTGAATGAACATAAAGAGACTTGTATATAAAAAAAACAGAGATTATTTATTTTAATAATGACCATTTAAGCTGTTCCTTGGCTGACTGTAAAACCTGGAGAAAAGACAAGAGGGAAATGAATCTATAAGATACATAGGTGAAAAATTATAAATAATAATTTGGAAAATGGAGCAAATAAAACAAAGTATTACCTGTGCTACCGTTTGTTCCCCAAGTGGAATGTCATCTGTTCGTAATGCAACCCTCTGTACCACACTTGTTGCATCCGCATCCAAAATTATACTAAAAAGATATACTGTTACATTGCTAATTACAAAAATTTATCAAACAATATTACTCATACCCTCCATCACAAATTTCATCCATTGCTAACATTACTATGTCTAAACTGTCCAAGACTGCTCTCTTTTCCACGTTCTTCCTAAGGATTTGACTGACAGAGTCATATAAGCAGTTCAGAACACTCATTAATATCAACTATAATAAATATGTTTGTTACAATGTATTAGATTGGTAAATTTTAAAAGATTTAATATTTAAATACATTTAACAATACAAACCTCATTTTCATGCGAGCTGCCCATGACATAGAAAAACAAATCTACGTTACTTCTGTAAACACATGTCAGACCGTCTAGCATGATAATCTCGGTATTGGCTCTATGTGTTTTGTTGAACAAGTTTTTCTCAAAGGTCTTCTGCTCTTTCGATGTAGGAAAGACATTTTGGTCGTAATATTTTGCCAGAATTCGATTGCCATCATTATCAAGAATAGCCATTCCTTTCACTGTATACAATGTAGGTTCCTATATTTATTTTTAACGTTTTATTGTTAAAAGAATACTCCAGAACTTAAAGTTACTATCTTACTTGTCTGCGTGCATATATTCAATACACAATAAACATGTATAACACACAAAACCATAAGATATAAATTTATAATGTTGACAAATGATCATAAATCTAATTAATGTTTTTTGCTATGTTAAGAATAATCGAAAAAATAAAACTATTCAGACAGACGAAACGTGAGATCGATAATATTGCATAAACTCGTCAGAGAAATTGTATTACGGACAAATATTGTGTCACGAAAAGGTTAGGGAGTAAAAAAAAATTGCGAAATTTCAGTACAATTCGTGCTAAAAATGCAGAAACAAATATACTACTATTGTTAAAAGTTAAAAGCACAACAGGTGTTGATGTAGAAAATATAAAAATTATTTTTTTTGAAAAATTACCAATAATTGACCATCCATGTTCATGTCACCTCAACTGATCTTTACGTGTACAGTAAGGGCAGAACTACTGAACTCTTTTCGGTCTGTTCCTTTTAACAGCGTTGATGAACTGGTAGAATAAGTTAGGAAGGATTTTTATCTTGACAAAAGCAGAAAAGCAGCAGCAATCAGAACTTGCGCTGGTATTAAAAACTAGATAAAGCAGGAAAGAGTGATGAGTGAGAGAGGACTCGATTGACTGTGTAACGTCCTGACTTATTTTGAAACATTAATAATATATTAGTATAGATCGGAGGCCGACTTTTCTGATTTCAGATATCACTAGGTTAGATATTCACCAGGTATCCCTATGTTACTAGATGTAAGTACGTGCGCATATGTATATTCGCGCACGTTAAATATTATAATTAAAATTATAACGCCAAAGAAACGACGTGTCGTTAGAAAGCCTTAAAATCGAGGGATCAACTATAGACAAGAGAAACCGTAATCTCGATGCGATAAGGCACCCCGCTGCTAGCATAAACAGGAGCATGAAACCTAAATCCAAACACCACTCAGGACCGACGGGGCGATATCGACGCGGTGACAACAATACCGATGGAATGAATTTCTTCCATCTCCACGATTCCATCAGCCAACCAGAAAACGACTCTCAGCGACAAAGCAACGTATAAAAATGCGCGCATTCGTTGCGAAGATGATTCTTTTCTCGTGATTAGCTTTTGATACTTGTGTACTTATATGGTTTGGAATATATTAGTCGTAAAATCCGACTGTGTAACAATTATTTTTGTCTACCCCTCATTTCTCGAAAGTTGCGAAATCGAAATTGGAATCGCGGATCGCATCATCCCGTGCAGCGCCAGAACATTCGAGACCGAGCCAGGAGAACGAGCGGCTCTGATTTCTCACCAGATTCATCGAACGTTTCGCCAGACTCCGGAGACCCAGGGTAAACTCGGTGAAAAGCAGAGTGACCTAAAAGCGGAGTCATCACTCTGTTGACCGTCCACGTAAGTCACTGATTTTACTGCTTTCAAATTTCCCTATATAGTTATCTATCGTGGACGTAACAACTGTGTCTCTATTGATCACAGATTACATTGATTGGACAACACTAGAAAATCACTAAATCACGGCTGGTCTTTCTCCTCAGCATTGGATGTAGTGGAATGCGCGGTCCGCTTGGCATGTTTCCCCCCTCTCGGGTATGCTTTCTGAGCACTTAACTTTTATATGTACGATTAAGTTTTCAACACTGATATACATTACTTGGAACTATTATAGTAATATTGCAGTTTTTCAGTCAAAATCTTATCCTCCTAAGGTGATATGATGCAACTCCTTGTCCACAGTCTTGCTTAGACAAGGAGTTACTATTTACGGCAATCTGTATATGAAGGTTTTAACGCTTGGCTGTATGGGGATTGTTTGATTGGACGCAGCCAATCACAGCACCGTGTGCATAGAGGTATTCCTAAGGTTCTTTGGAACGGCTGACTTGTGATTGGACTGTATCTAATCGTAGGCAATTGATACCAGCTACTAACTGCCTCGTTCCAGTGGAAGGGTCCTGTTAGCGCACGTTAACACACATCCATTGATCGGCTGGTGCCTAGAGTTTTTCTGCTGGATCACCAATTAGAAAATTTTATATAAAATTAACCAATCACTGAAGTGGGCTATCGGATCCTACCCGTTCCAGTTAAGGTATAGTTCAATAATACGCGTTCATATATTAACGCAACATGATCTCAAAAATGTACATAAATGCGTACGCAGATGCTCCGATATCGTTCATGTCATGATGTCAGAAGAATATTTCATTTATAATCTCTGGTGGAAAATATTTTCCACCAGAAGAGAAGAATTTCGATGAAATTTTTAAAATTTTCTCACAATATTTCCTATTTTTAATACAAATTGGAACGTTCTTCAGAAAAACTGTCAGACAAGGAATTGAAAAATTCTAAATATTTCTGAATACTTTCAAATATTTTTTAATATTTCCTTCGAAAACTTCCAGTTCAAAATTTCTGATTAAATCTCAAATATTTCCATAAGTTTTGAAATTAATTATGATACATAATTAAAATATCATTTTTTCGTGAGATTATATTCCTGTATCCATACTTATATCTATAGAAAGATCTATCTATAGAAGAATTATATCTATAGAAGAATCTATAGATTCAAGAAGATAGTATTTTTATAAGTTAAACATTACAATTGATTAATTTCAAATCTTATAAAATTGTCATTACGACATTGTTTTCTTCCATTTTGCTACTTGGAAAATTTTGTCTCGATCATTAACGAATTTTTAAACGTCGTTTCTCATTAAATTATTTTTTAAATCTTAATTTATTTTAACTCAATGAAACAATTTAAATATTTTTATATTAAATAACAAATATATATATATTCACCTCTTATACATATACGTATTCATCTTTTATATATATATATATATATAAACTGAATACGAGTATAAGTGTTCCAACTTTTTATCATGCGATATTAGCTATCGATAGTAATTGTTATTGATCGAGCAATATAAAGATGGCCTGTCCGCATTTGCATATCTTTATATCTTGTTATAAGTTATATGTATCATATTTGTACATAATCTTTGTACAGTCATTTATTTATAAATATTATTTACTATTATTATACATTATAATACTTATGACTTATAACCACACGAAAATGTAAATATATGCAAATGCGCGCAAAGCCATCTTTACATTGCTCGATCAATTATAATTGCTGCCGATAATTAACACGTTGAGTGCCACGTCAGTTACCGGTGACTGACAATATAAAGTACAATAGAAAACTAAAAAAATGACATAGTTTAATAAGTAATTTCAGGATCGTATAATTAATATACTTAAATATTTCTTATCAAAAAATTTTAATTTTAAGCCTTGAACGAGATTTCCTCCGAAATGCGCGTGGCACTCAACGTGTTAATATCGTAAATTTACGATAAAAAGTTAAAATATTTTATTCATATTCGTCCTATATATTTATTTAAAATTAAAATGGTCAGTTTATTATTTATTTTGAGAATGTTATCTCCCTTTTGTTCTGTTATTAATGTTTGCATTATGATTAATATATGTGCATTATCAAAATAGTTGTTCGACTAATAATTACACTGGAACGAAATAAACGAATATACTGTATAAAAGAATTAAAAAATAAGATTTCTTAGATAACTGAAATATCGCGAGAATTTTAAAAATATTATAAAAAGAAACGTAAGTTATTTAGAAGTATTTCACATTTTTTCATTTTTCATTCTTTTTCACAAATGAAATTTTAGGCAGGAAAAAGCACGAAAATTTTGCACACTTCATATTTACATATTGAAGTCATTAAATTTATATATGAAGTTTTCCTCGAGTTCATTAGAAACAATAGAAAATATTCAATTTCTTCATTTCATATTTTAGAATTTTTCATATTATAATAATTATGTAATATTTTAGATTTTTTCTGCAAATATATTTTTGTATAAGTCTGAATAAACATGAAAACATATTTCTTAGAAATTTTTTACACATATAGTTGTTAAAGTATTCTAAAAATTCTCATTTATTTCGTACAATATCAGAAAAAAATTTTTATAGTTTTCCAAGATTTTTCATAAATCTAGAATATAAGAAATCTTATAAACTTCCTGAGAAAATATAAAATATTTTTTCACCAAGGGATAACATTAATCAAAATCTAGGCAAGAACACGCATACATATTTGTATATCACTTGTGCATATCTTGTGCTCATGTCATGTTAATCACGTAATGACTTTTAAAACGATATTAAAAGGTAAGTTATAATATAACAATCACATCGTGATGAAATGTGATCATCATGCACTTCTATCTAAGTATAAACTTGATTATATTTTCTAAATTATGTTGCGCACTCTTATATTGGTAGTTTTAGTTTTCTACATGTTTTTAAATTTACTGTGACACATGTATATTTTTTCGTTTCTGCTTCGTAAGTTCGACAGGATCATTGTAGTCGATAGAATATGATTTTCGGGACTTACATACTAATGTGCGGAACAATACAGCGCATTTTGTACATCTAGATAGGTTATTATCCACGATCAATGGACATAAAGTATGACGCCATTTGATTCCATCTTTACATGCAACTTTTCTCATATCCATATCTTCATAATCTTTTTCATCGCGTATACCTATATCAGATAAAAAGGAAAATTTATTCTAATGGAAACAAGAATAAGCAGATAACATTTATCACCGTCTCACCTTGGCATATGATTCGTCGATCAAACTCATCAACGAGTTTTTCTATATCTAATAAACTTTTTACTTTGATATGTTTGTCTTCTTTTAAGAGATTATGCACAAATGGATTGATTTCTCTGTTAGCCGCAGCACAATGTAATATCATGTCGCTCTTGATGAATACTTGTCTTTCCACAAAAGGAAGTCCATATTTTGTAATCCCCATACAAAGATATACTACTGTAGTGCTATGACCTTTTGACGTTACTAGACATGACCAACGACGTGGTATGGATACTTCTGTACATACTTCAAGGAAGTCTTCGAATAATATATCATTTTTATTGATGTCGTATACTACTTCGTTCTGTGTATTCAGATGATCATAGTTCAAGGCCGCTGATATTTGATTGCTTATATACAAATGATCTGTCATTTTTAAGTTGCTATTGACTGATTCTTCCGAATCTGTGGAAGTAACATTATGTTCCCAGATCTCAAATGACATTCTATCTTCTTTATAAGAATTGTAATTTTTAACTTTATCTTCTACTGTTTTACTCAATGTATCTCCATGCAATTTGTTCAATATTTGACTTTCCTCTCTGTTTATTGTGTTCATAGATTCAGCGTTTTGTTTTACAAAAATGTCTGAACTATAGCTATCATTATGTCTAAGTATCTTATTTGATTCATTTCTTTTAGATCTTGGTTCCTTTGATTCCAAATTCTGCATGGAGATATTTATGTCTATCTTGTCCATATCTTCTAGTAAATGTATGTTACCGCAGTCAAAATTTTCATTGACATTATGTGCACAATCTTGTAGCTTGGAATATATCTGATAACATACATTAGTATTTTTATTATCTATATATTCATTATCATTCTGATTTTTATTCTTTCTAGTTATTAGAAAAGTTTCTTCACCGTTTAATAAATCTACGTTTTCTTTTCTTTTTTTGAATATCAATAAATTATTCATCTCCACTTCACTTTTGTTTGAAGCATCTTTATCTATTGATTGTGAACTATTATTTGAGTAGAAATTTTTACCTGGTATAGCTCCAGGACGCAATCGACATTTTTTATATTTGATCTGTAGCAACAAATAATTTGTACAAGCTTTAACAACAAATAAACAGACAAGTATGAATTTATTGCTATATAATTTCTTATATATACACAAATATATTTCCATATATGTAATGTTGAGAAAAATATGCATATTGTATATTTATCAATTACCTATTTCCATTCTCCCTACCTTTATTACTTGTGGTGGTACTCCACTAACCCAGTGTGTAATAATATCATTTTTATGAAAGTGCTTGCTGCATACATATATGTCTTCAGTAATAGCATAGTTTTCGATGCCAAGAGCTATTTGCCATTTTTTACGTATCTCTGGGTCCTTAGGTGCTGAGAAGAAACTAAAATTGTTCTTGTAATTGGTCTCTTTACACAGCACACATTTCCGAGTCATGGTAAAACTAAAAAAAATAATTTAATTAAGAAAATAGATCATTAATAGTTTCATTAAAAATGATACGGAGATTTACAGGCATAAAAAATAGAGTTGTAAAAATATTAGAAAATTTACAATTAAAACTGCTAATAATTAACATGAGTGAGTTATCTTAACTGGAATGAGCATAAGGCAATGGCGACCAAGCTTTGAACAAGTGGTTTGTTCTTTTTAGTTGAACTAGCTGATCCAGAAATTTGCATACACTGAAATATGTGGTCTGTTCTTTTTAGTTACACCACTGAACTAGTGCAATAAGTTGAAATGAGAAATACTTGTCTCGCTTCAACTTATTGCACTAGTTCAACGGTGCATCGAAAACGAACAGACTTACTATTTCTTTATAAACGTAAAATAATCATCCATCAAGAACATACCGTGAATCAACAGGACGCCTCCGATTGGTTATACGTTCTTTCTAGGGATCTTTCAATCGAGAAATCACTATTCATTCTAATTTCGTGTTTGTCGCACAAGTTTCAATTTAGACAATCAGATTCTCACAAAAGCTTAACGTGATTTGCGGTAGAGAAATATGTGACGCATTCATTAAACTTTGATATCATTCCGACAGGTTATTATTTCTTAGATTACAATAACTTCATTTTAATTTACAAACTACTTAATTTTTATTCGTTGATTTGCGAAATTTATCGCATTTTGGTTTCACCGCAGTGCCTTAGTTAATAGATCTTAATGTACGTATACGTTAATATACTTTAAAATATTTTATTATCATAAAATAGCAGAATAAAAGTAATTTAGTAGCTAAGAATATATATTATCTCTTATGGAAAAGTACATTAATGTACGTTGTGTTGTCATGACATATGTACAGAAAAAGAAAAGAGAATATATATAAGTACTTTTAATGAATAAACTCTGTTTATAATATATATAAAATGTATACGTTATTATTTACGCTACTATTATTTACCTCTTCCTTATATTGAATATTCGCAAACAGAATTATTAATAATCATGTAGCGTGTAACATAATTAAATGTGTAAAAAATAATTAAATGTAAATGTAATCAAAAAATTTATTGTAAAGAAAATAAATTACATAGTTATAATGATATTCTTATAAATTCATAGATGCAAGAGTATAATTGTTCAAGAAAATACCAATCTTGTCACAACAAGAAGAGTCAAAATATTTGAGCAAATAACAAATGAAGTTCTTCTTAGAGACAAGTTTTCATTTGCCACAGACCCATTCTTATTCCTACGCTAATTATATTTATAAAAGGAAATAAATAATTGTACTAAAAAGTTATAATTACCTTTTTTAATTCACACATATATACGTGTGAATTTAAAGTTATTGTTATGGGCAATCATAAAAATAAAACTCTTTTCTCCCCTCTTTTTCTTCGTTTTTTATATTTTTGAAATAATATATTTTATTTCCATTATTGCTTCTTTCAATGTTATCATAAAACTCTAACCTTGTTATTATACATAACAGCACTTTGCGTAATGCTCTATATAATGTATGATAACATTACATCTATATAATGTATGATAACATATTACATCAAGAGACTCGCACGCGGAATGCGTCACTGATAATATTATGTCTAAAAACATTGGCGTTTCTTTACTACAATAGCATCACTACCATATGATAGAATAGAACGAAATATCTATTTAAAAAGATACAAACACAGAAATTTTGCTATTTTCCGAACAAATACACAATTTCCTTTATTTTCTATCAAATTTAATCTACGTGAGTTTTCCTTAAAATATGATTTACTCCATTCAAAATATTATGCAAACGTCATCACAACAAAAGTAAATGAAATTTTTAAGAAATGTTTGATACAAAAATAAACAAATTGTGAATAATATCAATAGATCTCAGATTACAAGAGAGAAATTATTTGACGGATAAAAAATAAAGCAACAAGTTATAGGGGATTAATAAAAGTCGTGCACTTTTAAATTGGTTTGATGAAGGCCCAAGCACCACCCACTGGCGCGTATAGAAAAACTGAGGATTTTAATTTTAAAGGCATTTGCATCCTCGGAGAAAGCTCCAAACTGAACTTTCTTAAGAGCACAGCGAGACACGCTTTCATCTGTAACAGGCCCATCCTCATTCCTACGCAAATTCGTGGTCCCTCACCGAAGGGAAGAAAGGCGAATCTCTCGATACTGTGTTTCTTGCTCGGGTCGAATCTTTCAGGATCAAACACGTGCGGATTTTCCCAATAGCAAGGATCTTCCTGCAGACCATGAACGGGTATTAGAATGTTTGTCCCTGGTTCCACAGAGCAAACAATTCCGTCGGATCCTCTTAATTCAGTCGCATCCGTGCAAATCCTGTTCATAAATCCAATTGTAGGCACGATTCTCTGTGACTCGCTTATTACTTGATCCATGTATGCCATTTCTCTCAAAGCGTCGTACGTAAGTATGCCATTGTGTTTGGACAGTACAGTCATCACCTCTTCGCGTAATTTCTTCTGCACTTCTGGGTATGCAGCTAAATGGAAGCCAACGAAGGTCAAAGCGGAGCTGGAAGTCTCATAGCCGTCGACGAAGAACGACATCGCGTTAGACGCCAAAACTTCCAGGTCAAATTCATTACTTTCCGTACGCTCTAATTCAACCATCAATTGGAAAAAGTCGTTTCTTTGCGTGTCGCTTGCCCTTCTTTGCTCCATAATATCGTTGACCAACGTTCTGAAGAAACGATCGACTTTCTTCGGTAAAAATCTTATTCTGAAAACTTTGCCCAACCAAGGTATTAGAAACACAAGGGTAAAGATCATATTGTTTATAGCAGACGGCTCGAGGAAGGACTTGCCTATCTCGTAGAAGGACTTGTGCTGCTTCTTATCGTCGAAGCAGAATCCATTAACGCCGAAACCGGCGTTTGCTACCACCTGCGCGGTGTATTTGGCGAAGAGATCCTTCAATTCGACTTCCGCTTTTTCTTTCTTGTTCAACTTTATATTTAAGAAGGTCTCAAATTCTCCGCATACTTGTTTAACACTCTCAAGTAAGATCTTCAATCGCATACTGGAGAAGGCATAAGTCAGACGCTTTCTTCCGGTTACCCATTTCTCTCCGTATGTGAAGAAAGGATTGTTAGCCATAAGGGGATCCAGATCAGGGTCGATCTTGAGTGCATTCTCGTGAAAATTCGTAAATTTCGTTTGCAACACTGTTTTCACCAACTCCGGTTCGCGAATCATCAGTGTAGGTGTTGAGAAATTGTAGAAACCGACCATGCTACGATCCTTGTTGCCATGGTAGATTTTGCGACAGAACTCATTGAAAGTAATTTTTGCACTGACAAACTCCCACATATGACCAATTCCCGGTAAAGTGGTCCCATTCACGCAAGGAACTCCACGTTTTTGCCAGTATTTGAAGTTCCTCGTTAGGTAGAGATAAAGAATTATCACAGCTCCAAGAATCAAAGATACAAACGCGACAATCATGTCTCTCTTTTCTATTCCAATAAACGGTTGACAGACGGCAAGACACTGAGCGAGCTGACACGTCGAGCGCATGTTATTACTACACTCAGTCTCCAACACATAACTGCAATGTGTAGAGTATTAGTTGGATGATACAATAATCTGTATAGCGTGACGGTATTGCGAGACTGTTATCGCACGAGTTTTATTAGTGGATGGGAGCTTTATCAATAAGAGATTTAGCAAATGTTAAATTCGGTGTGTAATTTATTATTCGAATGGATAAATATTTGTAATATTTCTACTAATGGGTAAATAATTTTTTTAATGGTATTCATACAGTCTATTTCTTTTTATCTCTCACTACAAGAAAGCCGTGTAATTACATAATAAGTTCACTAGTTATTATCTCACTGGCAAACGCCCCAATCAACACATTCAATAGTTGCTATATTACATGGAACTAAAAAATTATGTAACGAAAATGTTAGAACAGTTATATTATAGTTTTGTTCTTTTACTGTACACTTTTTGTACATAACTGCACAGTCAATATATTCAGTTGCTAATACTTAATTATAGGGCGGTATTTATATAGTCGAATCTTATGTTTAAGACTGTCTTAAGTTCACCATCACATAACTAATTAAATGAGTCTGCAACAGCATTTGAAGATAAAACAATCTTTAATATAACATATATATGTAATATTCATGATATATATACGAAGTAAGATGTATATACAAGGTGGGCCATTTTAATCGACCCAGTCGAATATTTCGAAAACCAAGCCCGGGAAAGAAAAATTTTTCAGACAAAAGTTGTTTGGTTTCGAGGGGACCATAAGACGGTACCATTGGTTTGACCTTGAAGAATTATTTGAAAGTCACATGAAGGTCACCTCCATTTTTTTTAATGGCATCCTCTATTTTTTATTACATATTCTTGTAGCTGACCTCGAGAGCTTTCCAAAACACTATAATGAAATGTTTCTTCATTGAGTACTTTTCGAGTTATAAAGCTCCAAAGTTGCAATAGGAATTAATAGGAATTAATAGTCTCAATGTAAAAATGATTTTCATGCTATATAAAACGTGATTTTGAAAAATCCATACGTGTTATATATTAGCCATATTATTGTTTTGAACGTGTCCTACATTTCATATTACATCAAATTGTTTATATCGTGTGTTATAGTACTTACGTGTACGTGTGATATAAACTCTCATAAATTTATTTATTATCAGTAATTTCTTTAATAAATTAATCCATCTCTCTTGCGTCAATAAAATTTGCATTTTGCGTTACAGAAATTATTAATGTTCAAATCATTTTTTTATTACTAAGCCTAGGAGCGCTTATTCTTTGATCGGTGTTATTAAAGCAATCTCTATACTCGCCACTTTGAGCAGTGGAGAGGTTCAACTGATATACGTTCAGGGTCATATAAATAAATCAAATATCGCTTATAATCCAACGGGTCTATTTGCAGGGAGATGGCCGTATAGCCTTGATCTTAATAATCTTGGAATATGCGCAACAAAATATCTCCTATTGAGAAAGAAGCTGACATACATTGAGATATATATATATATGAGCGTGAATGAAATTTTATTGTAATATTTGTTTACTGGTTGCGCTTAATATCTTTGTACGCGAAAAATTTCGCGGTAATTAAAAAGAATCAGTTTGAGATATAGTCGGCGGAGAGGTTGCAAACACATATATAGTATGCGTCTTGAAGAAATGTACGATTTTCTTTCGATTCAGTTCGATTATTTTTATTTATACGTGACTGATTATAAGAAGATATTATACATGTATATATGCAAATTTTATTCATATGATATGTATGTACAAGTAATAAAAGTCCAAGATGTGAATAGTTGACATTTGCAACGGACTTCCCTTTACAGAAATTTAATATTGAAAATTACTGTAGGGAATTTACAGTGATTAAACATTGACAGTATTTCAATAATTATTTGGTCAATACATAATCATTGATTATTATATTTTAAATTATATGCTTAAACAGATTGCATATGTCTTTTTTATCAATATTAATAATAAAAGTAATAAAAGAAAAAAGAAAGGAAAAGAGAAAAAAATACTCATAGACTCGGGGCAATACTGTCATCTAGTTAGCAGTTCTAGATATTTCTAGATCTTCTGTTATCGGAAAAGAAGATTATAGTTATTCCCTTCTTACTGGTCGCGATATAGTAACTGTACGTAACTAAGGCTTATGACACTCTCCAGCAGAAGGTCCGATCTCTATCTGTTCACGGTAGGATTACTTCTACGCCGTGCGTCTTTTAGCATCAAGGAAAGGATAACAGACATACACTGTGAAATTTTGCTGAAGCGTTAAATTATCGAAATGCACAAGAATGTCGTTAATCACATTTTGGCACTGTTAATGCTGTAATAATTAAAATATTCATATAGGAATTAAAGATATTAGTAAATAAATCAGTTGAATACAGTCTTTCCTACAATTACTATGTATATTTATCTTATTAATAGTGTTATATTAGTACATTTAACATTCAAGTTTATATACTATAAAGTACTATAAATAGTACTATAAATCATTTTAAACAAAACTGCATATGAAATGCAATTTTGTGTATAAAATTATATAAAAATATAAAAATTATACAAAGTTATATATGTAAAGCAAGTTAGGTATGTTAGCATAACGTAATGTGTAAAATAAATAGCAAATATAAAGAACGTTTGAAAAATATAGTTGCAAGTACCTTTTAATCAAGTGACATCTGGTGTTTTGTTACTCGGTATCTTCTATATACATTCAATTACTTTCAACGTGGTTGAATTCAAATTGAGCCCGTGTCATATGAGCTGTGGACTTCGGGCGCTGTCGGTTATTAGAAAGAGACGGACAAGTCTGACGTCACGACTATCTATCTCTTTCAGGTGAGTTTGCAGCGTTTACTCTGCCGAAGCTGGTCGCATGCTTTTCGCATAGTCTTCTACTGAAAGCGCGTCGTTATATATAAATATAGAATATATATTTAATAAGTAAATAAATAAATATATAAATATATATACGTACTTACTTATTTGTTTATTTATTTCTATACATTCTTTATTTCTCATTACGTACTGAAAGGGGATAGAAGATTTTTCAGCACAAAAGCGTACGAGATAAACTTAGCTAAAGAAATGACTAAGGCATGAATGTAATATAACATTTTAATTCTTACCACATCTCCTATGAATATCTCCTATAATGAATAAATCGTTATTTCATGTCCTGAAGTAAAAATAAGTTCAGTATATAAGTGTGTATTCCTTATAAACATAAAATTATAAAATAATGAAATCCACTTTGGCCAACGTATATGTTGCACACATATATTCAATAGCTTTCTCAAGAACTGTCGTGTCATGTGGTGGAACCTGTAATG